>NC_053120.1:15551596-15851596 GCF_010015445.1 Perca fluviatilis
TCTACTCATTTCCCATGCACACCAGTTGCCTATGGCAGAAAGAGGTGAGGCGTTATTTGGGAACTGCTGTTGTTACCTGCTTGATAAACTTGTTTGTTGATTTTATGGATGTGATGCTTTATAAGCTTTTATGCCCTGTTATACTTTAATAAAATACTTACAGGCCCAAAGTGGAATTCTTCCCAATCAGCCTGTGATAAATAATTATGAATTTCATTAATGCCAAATAAACAGGAAATGAAAAAACAATCAGTCCACAGACACTAGCTGTAATGTAAATAATGTCTTTTATTATCTCTCCAGTGGCATCCCACTCACAAGAGAGAAAGTGAATTGTATTAAAATGGCACAAGCAGGCGGTTCAATCTTGTCATCAGGCAGCACTGTCGCCTCGCAACAAAGGTCACTGTGAAGTCTGCATGCTCCTCTTGGTCAATTCTATACCAAAGGACACATATGTTTGGTTTTAGGAATAGTCCTGTCTTCACCTTCAAACTGGAGCTGCTCTCCATGCACTGTACTGTTGCATTCACTGCTTGTGTATTGGGCACAGGGTGATTGGAGGAAAGGTAAGCCTCTAATCTCAACCAAGCTCATTGTTATTATTTGGAAAAGTCCAAAGGCTGTGCTTTCCCCTTTTATCTGCAGTAGTGTGGGTTCTGGTGTAACTTGCCATGTATTTTTGAGGAGCAAGCAATCATAACAGCAAATATGGTTTCTGATGCATCTGGCAGCAACACAGAAATAGCTTGGTGATGGAGCACTACAAGAGATAAGTAAAGCACTTCTTGTCCATATATATATTCAATGCCGGCTGATTCAGTCAAGGTACAACAGATCAGAGAAATGAAGGCAGTTGCTTGTGATAAACCTTGATGAATTCCAAAAAATAGTAGACTCATTGGATGGAATAGAAATTTGTATTCCAATCCTTGCACTGACCTCACTGTAGAGGCTGAAGCATGAGTACTGTTTCACTTGTTTTACTGCTTCTTTAAGTGGTAGGATAGAAGGAAATTACACTTTGCCAATGTTAATGTTTTTATCTTGTTGAACTACAGAGAGCTGTCAGATGGTTCACACCTATGCCAACACCCAGCAGTTCCCAAACTCATCACTACCAACAAAATTTTATTATCTTGCAATGATCACTCCATAATTTCAGATCAGGTCTCTGTATCTGTTTGTTTTGTAGCTGTGGCTGCATACTGTATATCCTTTACACTCCCATATATACAGGGAGTAACAATAACGGCAAAAGTATTGTATACTTTCAAGATCATTCATATATCACCATGTTCTCTAACAACAGACAGTATTCCTTTAGCCCAATACTGTAAATGACAAAACAAATACAAATAACTATAATAGCACAGTGCAGTAAATATTGGTACAGTTAAAAACAGAACTTTGTAAAATGTGTATTTGTTACGGTGCAGAATAGAGGTCAATGCAAATCAAAACATTTGAACATGATTTGATATGGACCCATGGAAAACCTACTGTACATGAACCCAAAAAAAGACCAAAGGATGATCTCGATCCAAAATAGACGTAGAAGTAGAGACAGAACACAAACACTGGCGAAAGTATGATGCGTCACCAATTGACAGCCAGCGAGACCAACCAAGAGTTATCTCAAGACACTTTACAGATAGAGTAGTCACAATAAAGATAATGGAACTGTGACTAGAAATAGTAGTTGTAGTAGTTCAAGGCGTAGCAGGGAACTGCAGGGCATAGCAGGATGTAGCAGGGCACTGCAGGGCATAGCAGGACTTAGCAGGGCATAGCAGGACGTAGCAGGGCGCTGCAGGGCGCGGAGCAGGACCACGGCGACAGATGCAACCATGATTTAGGTGCCACCCTAATCCAAGGAAAACTGCTGGGCAAAAAAAACATAAGGACTCCGGGGAATAAGCTCCCCAGAGCTAAGTTAGTAACAAGCATTTCTGGGACATGTATGTGCACAGATGGAAAGAGAGAGAAGAGAGGAGCTCAGTGTGTCAAAGAAAGTCCCCCGGAAGTCTAAAACTATAGCAGCATAATTAAGAGGTGGTGCAAGGCAAACCTGAGCCAGTTCTACAGTATAAGGGTTGGTAGATGAATCTGACGATTATGAAGAGAAGCAGAGAAGAGAAGGGGTGCTGTGTCTTCAGATATACACCCTCCCCTGCCGGTCTAGGCGAATGCTGCAACTCCTCACTCCCTAACTATAAGCTTTATCAAAAAGAAGAGTTTTAAGTTTACTCTTAAATGTGGTGACTGTGTCTGCCTCCCGAACCCAGACTGGGAGCTGGTTCCACAGGAGAGTAGCCTGATAGCTGAAGGCTCTGGCTCCCATTCTACTTTTAGAAACTATAGGAACCACAAGTAACTCTGCATTCTGGGAGTGCATTACATACAACATAACATTTTCATAAAATATTGTGGCAAAACAATCTTACAAAATTATTGTTGTAATTCATTAAATAGATATCAGAAATAATTTGTTTTCCTGATGTTTCAAGACCGAGCAGGTGGCAGCTGTGGACAGCTACAAAAGGTGCATTTACTTTAATTTGGGGGGCTCATTTACATAATGGCAAAACAATTAATGATAAAACATTTGTTGGGTGCCTACAAACAGTCCAATATACAGCATCATCTGGTACTGAAAGCCATCAGCAATTTGTTCAAATGCAGCTATTTTGGAGATACTTGCCACTTAACCTGCTGATTGCTTGTTGGCAACAGCTTAGTCACCTTCACCTCTCCCCCCTCCTCTCCACCTCACACAGAAACAATACATCTGTAATATCTGTAATTGTTTTAGTTTGATTGGTAATATGAGAAGCTAATACAACCGATCCATTCCAGGAGCAGCAGGAGGCAGCAGGCATAATGACTCAGATTCATCACATCGATGCAGATCTGTTGGTGTGCTGAGTCAAGGGGTATCTCTGTGCAAAATGAATCCCATTCTGTGCTTGTGTCTAAGTAATAGACACAAGCACAGAATGGGATTCATTTTCCTGTTAAAGCAGGAAGGCCTTAGCCTGGCTCCGCCCTCCTACGTACTTCTGAGAGTCTGGTAGGACCAGGCTAGGAAGGCCTGGCCATCTTGCAGGGAAACCGTTGTCTCCCTGTCAGCATGTTAATCACAATCATATCATTGCCAAATTAACTGGAATACATCATTTGAATTGTCCGAAACAAAAGAGATCATGGTGGAGACATCTCAAATCTTATTGTCTTGGTTTTCTTGTTCTCTTTTAAAACACGATATTTACCGCCAAGGAGGTTATGTTTTCAGTTTGGTTTGTCCGTTTGTTTGCTTGTTGGTTTGTTTCTCTGTCAGCAGGAATACAGAAAAAACGACTTACTCATAGGACTTGGTGGAAGGGTGTAGCATGGGCAGAGGAAGAACCCATAACATTTCGGAGAGGATCCGATTCATGGTGCAGATACGCAAAACAATTTTCACTTTTGTTAACATTGTGAGATTGGGCATTTGTACTGCATTCATGTGGTTTCGAAATAATCAGAAAAAATAGTTCACGGCTGGGAAAATTCAAACTGCATTATCATTGTGAAATAGGGCATGCCTTGGCGGAGGTCTGCGCTCTCAGAGTGCCCTTCTAGTTTGATATGAAATAGGTAAATTAGAATCAGAGTCAGAATATTTAATAGTTTTGTTATTTGTTAATTGTGTCAAACAATGCAAGTCTAATGGCAGGCAGTCTTTTTGGAATCAAGGGGCCATGAATCCGTCCTAGTGAAATTGTTATTTGTGACTTTGTGTTAAGTCTAAATAGAAAGAAGACAAAGACAAAAACTGAATCTTATTTGAGGTTTGATTGTGCTTAAATAAGAAATAGAATGAGGTTTGAACCATTTATCATGCGGCTATCATACGTGTTATAAGGCTGTCCAGTGCCACTTAGTGACTCATAATGTTAGTTTTAAAATGCTTAATGTAGCACAACTAAGGGCTATGTTACAGTACTTATATGTTATTTATGTATTACATAATGTCTGTGTTGTTTTCACTGATTCACTTCACAGTAGGTTTGTGATGTTTGCGTTGCACTAACAGCAATCAAACTGACATCCTTTGCCTCAAGATATTGTTATAATTTGTGTTTTCATTTATTCCTAACAGAATTAAAGCTGCATTAGGCAATATTTGTATGTTAAAATACACCCACCTTAATAGCCCGAATCACAAACTGGTGCTGTAAAGAGAAGGCAGGGTCATGTCCCCTTCTAAGATGCTGGTGATCTGATCTAATGAGATTGTGGTCTAACATATGAAGACCATTAAAATATACTTTAAAGCTTAACAGCTGAATACACATATATAAATGTACTCACTATAGATCGTGTTAACTAGGTATGGAGTACAAACCGCATACACAGCAGGCAGGAAGTACAACATATATTATTGCAACCTGTCCCCCAATCAGCTAATCAGAGAAAGCTGGAGTCACCAAAGATGGCTGAGCTTGAGGGCTGCTTCTTGTTTTTATCCACCATCTGCGACCTTGCTTGCCACTACAAGAAAGAAATGTTGGCCTTTACTCAGACAGCTCTATATGATTTCTGGGAAAAAATGTTTTTCGGACTTAAAACTAAAGTACACGACCACAGACCACATTTATCTTCTGAGTTGAATGCAAGGCTTTTCAGAAGATACCTTTTTAGTTCTTATGATTTAGGTGAGGATTTGTGACTCTTATCTAATCTTTCTAATCTTTCTTTTGCATTGATAAGCTTATTTTGCTGTTGTGTATGCTAGCAATCTTACACATGTGATTTAAAGTTGTACATTTTTAAATTTCCTCACCATCAAGTATTGCATTAAATTGTGCAGTTACTGTAAGGGCTCTTCATTTGATTCAGCTGAACTTGAGAGTCAGAGTCACTGGCTTTGAAACAAACCGCATACATTTTTCAAGAGAGCTCAGGTATATGGCTCCATTTTCTAACCCTTTGGATAATGGCTGTTTGTGTCTCATGGGATTTTTCAGTTTTAGACCTCTTGAGGGAAGTCTCTCACTTTTCCTTTCTCTTATTTACACTTTCAGATTTTCAGGTGCCACACAGCACACATTCACACACACACACACACACACACACACACACACACACACACACACACACACACACACACACACACACACACACACACACACACACACACACACACACACACACGACTGAATCCCCATGACAGACCAAGACTTCCAGATATCAAGCTTACACCATTAACACTGAGCCAGGAAGGACATCTACACGGTACGATTCTTAGTGAACTCCTGATACTTGTTCAAAACACAAAGCCTGAAAAACACTGAATACATTCCATTTTGCCATGTCGGCATGCAGCATGTTAAGTAGTGGCAAAGGCGTGGAAAACGCTTAATTTCAAGTGCCAACAGATGGTATGTTGTATCCATAGCTGAATATCTATCACATGATATGCAAATAGTGGCAGGTGGTGTGGCAGAAGCTGTGGTTGTGGCTGTGGCCTTGTTAACGACGAGTTGTACTGAAGAGTTCTTGAAATGTAAAATATCAGGTGGGGCATCAGCTGCAGTACCATTGATTTATTACTAAATAGTTTTTAATTGCATTGGTGGTCACCAGCTCTCTGAATTATCATCAATAACTGTAAACTGTTTCCTTGTTCTGTATCTGTATTGCTCTGTATTTCCTGGGTAGTGATGAACAATGCAAAAACATTACATGAGTGTTGTCCATTTTGGCTGGATTTTCAACATCTAATAATAATAATACATAGTGTGCCTTAGGGCTGCACGATTATGGCCAAATCGATAATCACGATTATTTTGATCAATATTGAGATCACGATTATTCATTGATTTTAGGGACAAAATATTTTAATTGCATTTTTACATATAAATAAACCGAGCACTGCTTTCCATCCATTTTGAGCTACAATCCTGCTAATGTACAAATATTTTGCATCAAATTAAGACTGGTGCTTATTTACAGTGCATCTCCTAGAAGCAACATATAAATAAAAATTGACCAAAACTCTACCCAAAATTAAATCAACAGAGCTCTGCTTTCACTTTCATGTTGTGACTTAAAATATAGTTAAAACAAGGTTACGCTTCTACTCTGGACTGCAGCTGCAACAGTCAGGAAAGTTTTTCACAGGCTGCTGCTGCAGGGTGCGCGCAAGACAGCTCACCAAAAGTGAGTGTTGGTATAGATAGACAAAACAATGTTATATTTTTTCCTTTCTCCATTATTGTTGTTCATTTGCAGTAGGCCTACATGGCATTTTGGTTTCTTGATTCAGGCCAGCAGGTGCCATTTTGTATGTTGAATTTAATTTAGAGGGAAAACCCTGTATGGCACAAACAGACACATCACTGGGTGGGTTTTACATCTCAGAAAGAGATGTATGATTATCTCCACCCGTCAAAGGGTGATCAGGGTGTGAATACAGAGCTCTGTCTGTTTCAGTTATTGGAACTCAGCCCTTCCACGTAAATCATTATTCAGCAGGAATGTTATTTGAGTTTGAGCATTCAAGACAGACAAAGATCTGTATTATTGCCCTGAACCCTCTCATCACCTGTCTACTCAATATGAATGCATAAGGGTTTGACATGGTAATATGAGGAATGAATGAGACAGCACTTTGTATATATATGGATATGTTTCTTGCAACAGAATCATTATTTCTCCAATGAAGCCAAGCTCATATGTATTTCATTCGTAATTGAATACATCTTGAGTGTCTATTGTTTGCTTCTTTTTATTAGTAAATTTTGTGAATGCAGTATGTTTCGTGAACTGGATTAATTGCATTTCATCACAAGCATCTTTTGGCGACTTTAATTTCATGTTAAATTAAAGTTTTAGTAATTTTTCACTTCAAATTAAAACTTACTCCATTGGAAAAATGACTACTCCCCTCTTAGAAGAAAACAATGTATCAGTTGGAAAGTGAAATGAAGGAAAGTCTTTCTACCAATACAACACCTTTCACTGCAATGTTTTCAGTGCCTCTGTAATGGCTTGAAAATAGAATGCAAATAGTGTGCTAATGAACATGTTTTGTACCAATTAACAAATTAGATTACTATCGAATCCTTTTCCTGGTAGTTACAGATGTCAAGTGAAGAAAAGTAGCACAAGCCTCCAAATGTCATGGTATTTCTTTACTTTCAGTGGATCGAAATCGGCGATGGAATACAAATTGTTGTGTGTTGACCTTTTGGTGACGGTAAGCTTTATAGTCTCACCCAGGGTCTTCATCCAGAATGGGGGAAAAAAAGTGTGACCTTCTGGTTGAAACATTATCAATGAACCACCACCCTTGGGACTGTCAAAAGGGTTGCTAATCCATCAGTTCCCCGTTGTTTTGGATTAGCTCTTCTTCCCTGCAGCATCTTGTGAATGGATGCTTAACCTTTTACTGCAGTTTATTTTACGTGATTAATACTACAGAAAGCATACAATACTGAGTGTTGGCACTGAAAATATAATAAATGGCGAAATTTGATGGATGAAAAATATTGCATATGCTAAGACAATGAGTTATCCATCCATCCATCCATCTTCGTCCGCTTATCTGGTGTCGGGTCGTGGGGGGAGCAGCTCCAGCAGGGGACCCCAAACTTCCCTTTCCTGAGCCACATTAACCAGCTCTGACTGGGGGATCCCGAGGCGTTCCCAGGCCAGGTTGGAGATATAGTCCCTCCACCTAGTCCTGGGTCTTCCCCGAGGCCTCCTCCCAGCTGGACGTGCCTGAACACCTCCCTAGGGAGGCGCCCAGGGGGCATCCTTACCAGATGCCCGAACCACCTCAGAGTAGAGCCGAACCAGCGGCTCCGAGCTCCTCATGAATGACTATGAATGACCTATCTCTAAGGGAGACGCCAGCCACTCTCCTGAGGAAACCCATTTCGGCCGCTTGTACCCTGGATCTCGTTCTTTCGGTCATGACCCAGCCTTCATGACCATAGGTGAGGGTAGGAATGAAAACTGACCGGTAGATCGAGAGCTTTGCCTTCTGGCTCAGCTCTCTTTTCGTCACAACGGTGCGATAAATTGAATGTAATACCGCACCGGCTGCGCCGATTCTCTGACCAGTCTCCCGCTCCATTATCCCCTCACTCACGAACAAGACCCCAAGGTACTTGAACTCCTTCACTTGGGGTAAGGACTCATTCCCTACCTGGAGGAGGCACTCCATCGGTTTCCTGCTGAGAACAATGGCCTCAGATTTAGAGGTGCTGATCCTCATCCCAGCCGCTTCACACTCGGCGGCGAACCGATCCAGTGAGTGCTGAAGGTCACAGGCCGATGATGCCATCAGGACCACATCATCTGCAAAGAGCAGCGATGAGATCCCCAGCCCACCGAACTGCAACCCCTCCCCACCCCGACTACGCCTTGATATCCTGTCCATAAATATTACAAACAGGATTGGTGACAAAGCGCAGCCCTCAACTGAAACGAGTCCGATTTACTGCCGAGAACCTGGACACAGCTCTCACTTTGGTCGTACAGAGATTGGATGGCCCTGAGAAGAGACCCCCTCACCCCATACTCCCGCAGCACCTCCCACAGTATCTCCCGGGGGACCCGGTCATACGCCTTCTCCAAATCCACGAAACACACGTAGACCGGATGGGCATACTCCCAGGCTCCCTCCAGGATCCTTGCAAGAGTGAAGATCTGGTCCATTGTTCCACGACCAGGACGGAATCCACATTGTTCCTCTTCAATCTGAGGTTCGACTATCGGCCAAACCCTCCTTTCCAGCACCTTGGAGTAGACTTTACCAGGGAGGCTGAGAAGTGTGATGCCCCTGTAATTAGCACACACCCTCTGGTCCCCCTTTTTGAAAAGGGCAACCACCACCCCGGTCTGCCATTCCTTTGGCAATGTCCCAGACTTCCACGCAATGTTGAAGAGGCCATGTCAACCAAGACAGCCCCTCCACACCCAGAGCCTTGAGCATTTCTGGACGGATCTCATCAATCCCTGGGGCTTTGCCACTGTGGAGTTGTTTGACTACATCAGTGACTTCCGCCTGGGAAAACAATCCCCCATCATCCTCCAGCTCTGCCTCTAACATAGAGGGCGTATTAGTCGGATTCAGGAGTTCCTCAAATGAGTTAGATAAACAATATGCCACCACAGCACACTCAAAGGATGCTGCTTCAGTAATTTATTCAGCAATGTTTTGATTTCCTTTGTTGTTGGATACTGGCAGCTCCAGTGGGTTGCATACCTTGTTTTCTAATTCACTTTCTGTTTACAACGGGCCGATTGCTTGGCCTGTGGTATTGCTGCTTGTAGAATTCTTCAAAACCAAATTGTACCCCAAAATTAATAATCAACTCCAATGTATAGCCTACTACGGACTTGCAGTGTAGGTGACGTCTACAAGACATTGTACTTCTATATTTACCTGACAGAGAATGTTGTGGATTCAGAATTTAATCAGAAAATATCACAATGAAAATGTGGAGTAATCAGACATTAGCCTCATGGACTTATGACAGTGCCCTACCCAACTGACCCGTTATGAGAGCTAATCATCACCTATCTGCGTTAGCGTGCGCAGAGAGAGAGAGAGAGAGAGAGAGAGAGGTCTTGTGTCGTATGTTCGATAACGAATTTAACACTTCAGAAGAAGTGTTGTAAAGCGTGTTCTATGTAGCTGCATGTGGCGTCTGCATGTGAGGTGCAGGTTACCTTCCCCCCAAACACGGACACACATACATACATACAGATACATCTCGCTTTATAAGATAGATATCTGCTATGATGCAATCGCTTGAAAACTTTCCCAGATAACTTGAAGGTTGACAACCTGTCAGGCTGTTCTTAGTGCTGTTGATGAGCAAACATGAAGTGTAAATGAAGTGCAGTGTAATAGGATGGTAACAGAAGGTGATTGGACGTGTTTAAATGAACACTCAGTTTTAGTAACACATTCTGGTGCTACTTTTCTCACCATCCCATGTTGAAACATTCCACCTCCTGTCAGTGAAGAACATATGCGGTTTCTACACAGAAGTGGTCTCAATGCTGATAGAACTACTGCAACTATAACATCAGTCATCTGAATTGAAGTTAAAAGAAATAATGACTAACAGTGGCTTTATCTTAACAAAGCCAAATATAACATGCTTAACATTTGACCAGGGGCCTGTTGCACAAAGCCAAGATAACGGATTAAGCCGGGATATTCAGGTTATCCTGGATGAATTTAGCTTTGACTTGGTTGCACAAAAGCAGGTTGAATTAAACCCAGCCAAGTAACCATGGCGATTTATTCTTTGCAGCTAGCCTGGTCCAGAGCAGGCTAACAGGCAGGCTAAGATTAATCCTGGAGTCTTATGTGTTAAATCAGCTGCCGCTCTCATCTGAAAGTTATTCCGTTGTCTTCTGAATGTGTTCTGCTTCATTTTATTAACATGCATTACTTGTCACTATTGCTGTCAGGAGTTTGATTTAAAGCGCCCATATTATGCTCATTTTCAGGTTCATAACTGTATTTTAAGGTTTTACCAGAATAGGTTTACATGGTTTAATTTTCAAAAAACACCATATTGTTGTTGTACTGCACAGCTCTCTCTCACTGCTGCAGATCCTCTTTTCACCTGGTTTCTGTTTTAGCTACAGAGTGAGACCTCTTTTCATCTTCTTCTTCTGTACTATCTTTGATTGCACTCGGTTTATGCGCGTAGCTCAGATGTAGAGCATGTCAGCTAGCTAACTCTAGAGACAGTAAAAGAAAGCCTGTTTCTCCAACTTTGGTCAGTTACAAGGCAGGATTAGCTGGGAGACTTCTAAATGAGGGTGCACATGTAAGTTCCTTTTGTAGATTATGGTGAACTTGTGTGTGTTGTAGCAGTGCTTCCTTTCGTATAGAACGACGTAGCGTTACGCGTTAGCGTTAGCCGGTTAAGCCGGCTAGCATTAGCCGGTTAACGCTAACGCTTACGAGCTAACGGTTGTGGTTAGCCAGCTCATTTCGGACTGTGACGTCACAGTCCGAGGCCGATTTTGAACAGCTCACTAGGAGACTGAAAGCAGGACACATTCAGAAACCGTATCTCACTCAAAACAGCATGGATGGATTTTTTTCAAAGTTTGTTTGTGTGTGGAAGCACCAGAGACACAAAAGAACACCCCAAATCCCAGAAAAAGTGTTTTTTTCATAATATGGGCACTTTAAATCCTACTACTGCAGTTGTTGAGATGGTAATGGTAAAAAGTGGGACGATACGGAGGAAATGGGCTTTTCCTCCGCTGCTGTCCCCGTGAAATGTGCCCCCGCCCGTGCAACGCGGGGAGGCGGGGGGAGGCAGGGGGATCCTCCCACACCGTGCAGCGGACTCTAAAAGCGGACTTTTAGCATCAATAACGACGACAATGGCACCTGATCAAACGTCCTTTTTTTACCAAATGGGAGTGAGAATGTGTTGGAATGCCACAAAGCTTCTTAATCATTTTATTTTGTGGCTGTCACATGTCATCTTGGGAGTGAGAAAAAAAAACATGAATAATAACAGGCTACATTGTTTTACAGATATGCTTACAGCGTGTATTGAAGTCACTTCTTTTTCTAGTTTTTGTCCAGTCATGCTTGTTCTGTATGAACATTAATTGTAGAAAGATATTTAGAATTAGACATAGCTTATGGAGATTTGTGCATATGGTTGTAAAACATATTCTCGCATTATGAATAAGCTTTGAAATTAAGCCTCGTCCTGATAAATTTCCCAGGAACAAGAATTCCCTCTGCTCACTTTTAAGGCGAAGTAGACTAAATAATAATACATTTTATTTATATAGTGCTTTACAGACTACTCAAAGACACTTTACACTAAAACCAGCACATTTAGCGCATAAAAACAGATATAGCAATAAAACCAACACATAAAACAAGCATATTAAAGCAATTAAAACGTGGAGTGACTAAGTAGATTTTTTTTTAAATCCATACGTATTCAGTCGGTCCACTATTGTCTGTGGGGCTTTTTTTTCCGTGTGATAACAGCCGTATTTCCCTTTTTGCATATTATATGTTTCATCTCCTCGTAAATTTCCATTAAAAGCTGCTGCTCAGCGGGTGAAACATTTGCTGCACACGTCTTTTCCATTTCTGCATCAGTAAATCTGTGATCGATACCGTGGTCTATTTAAGAAAGCCGTGAATGTGCACTTATCCCAGCTATCTACTCCTGGCTTGACATAGCTTCTCCTTCTGATCCTGGCTCGGCAAACGTGCAACCGATTAAGCCGCGATCACACTAAGTCAAGCTGCGCGTTTTCATTTATCCTGGATTTCTTTATTCTACTTTTGTGCAACAGGCCCCTGGTTATGAGGTGTATAGTCTGGATTGACGACCGTTCATTTGCTGGATAATCGCCGGATGTTCCGCTGGATGTCCCTCGCCTTGCAAAACTCTGTTCGTTTCGGAAAACAACAACAAACTTCGAGCTACAGTAGCAAACTACATGCTGAAAATGGCAAGTTTTAAAGATAATGTGGATTGTGCAACAAGGCAGGCCTGCTTGGTTCTTTCTGGCAATGGTTGTAAAGATTAACAAATAATATGTTTACAGCATTTACTATCTAAGAGGGACGTTTTGCGACCGATTGGCGGGGATTTTCTATGAGCAAAATACACACGGCGATACACTGATAAGAGCACATTATGTTTAACCATGTATCCAGCTAATTTATATAGCTCATGTTACTGTATTGTGTGAACAGTTTTGCAGAGCCACTGTCTTTGCTACTGCGGAGCTTTGTGCCGCCCAAGACGACTGTGATTGGTTTAAAGAAATGCAAACAACCCAGAGCATTTTTTTTCCTATCTAGTAATGTATGTGTAGAGGGGCCAGACCTTACTCCGCAGCACTGTGGAGATAGGTCTGGCAATGCAAGAGTACGAGGTGTTGGATAGTGCATTCATTCTCTTCTTTTTTGTTATTTAATCCGTCTACAATAAATGTATGTCAATGATAAATTACAGTCTTTTACTATTGTGATTTAAGGCTACCTTTTCACAAGGATTTTTTTTACCCACATTTAAAAAGAACCTTACATGCTAAATGACTATATACGCTCAATCAAGGCCTACAAAAAAGCAGGACAAGATAAAAGACATCCCTGTGCCAAGCTGAGGGAAGAGATAATCAAAGCGTTGTGAACCTTATTGATAAAGAGGTTTCCAGTGCAGGCCTTTTGGAGCTCTGCCATTTTTTTCTCAACAGGAGACGTGTTTTTGTGGAGCCCTGTGTTGCTGGGCAGTGGAGTGGAGTGAAGCTGCAAAACTGCCTGAGCGCTTTGGAGATGCTAGTAGTGGGAAGTCAATCTCCTATCACTGATTCACAGATGGATATCTTGACTGCTGTGAAAAACAGGAGCAGCAATGTGAATTTGTGTTTTAAGAGATAGATAAAGGGAAAGACACAAACCGATTATTTTACCAAGGCAATACAACATCACATTTACTAGTTGTATAGCTTTGCAGAAAAAAAACAATAATTACACACTTAGGGCTGCCTTTTGTAGAGCAGAACTGCTGAGAGGCTAACCGAGGACAGTGGAGGTTAACATGCGTGTCATTACTTAATTTCTTGCAATAATATTCAGAATTTGACTTGAGTATTATAACTTTTATTACACCTCTTTAACAAGGCATGCTAGAAAATATCACTGTGTTATTGACAGAACAGAAGTATATTGTAGCATTTCATAGTATAGGACAAGACAAAATTATGTTGTATATTTACGCTACTGGTCAAAAGTTTTAGAACACCCCAATTTTTGGGTTTTTTTATTGAAATTTTAGCAGTTCAAGTCCAATGAATAGCTTGAAATGGTACAAAGGTAAGTGGTGAACTGCCTGAGGTTAAAAAAAAGTATTTTACAAAAAGGCCTTTTTCAGGGAACAAGAAATGGGTTAACAACATAACGCTGTTCTGCAGCAATGGAGGTTGATCAAGCTTTGAAAGTTGGTGCTACCAATTCCCACAGGTGTTCCAACTTATTTTACAACCCCCTCTGTTTGTATAACAGTATTGTTGGAACACACCGTACCCTTGTGAGCATTATTTGAACAGTATTGTACTGCAGAAAGTAGTGTGTTGCTATAAAAATGGCGGGAAAAAGGCAATTAACAATGGAAGAGAGACAGACCATCATAACACTTAAGAATGTTGGTCTTTCCTACAGAGAAATTGCGAAGACAGAAACTCTGAGAGGAAGAGGTCTGGCAGACCCAAAGCCACAACAGAATCAGAAGACAAGTTTCTGAGAGTCAACAGCTTGCGTGATAGGCGTCTCACAGGACAACAGCTTCAAGCACAGCTTAATAGTGGTCGTAATAAGCAAGTCTCAGTTTCAACTGTAAAGAGAAGACTTCAAGCTGCAGGTTTGATAGGTCGAGTTGCAGCAAGAAAGCCATTGCTAAGACGTCAGAATAAGAAAAAGAGGCTTGCCTGGGCCAAGAAACATCGTCAATGGACTACTGAAGACTGGAAGAAGGTGTTATGGACTGATGAATCAAAATTTGAAATCTTCGATTCATCACGCAGGATTTTTGTACGTGAAAGGATGGTTCCTCAGTGTGTGACATCAACTGTCAAACATGGAGGAGGAAGCGTGATGGTCTGGGGCTGTTTTGCTGGATCCAGGTTCGGTGATTTGTTCAGAGTGAAAGGCACCCTGAACCAAAACGGCTACCACAGCATTTTGCAGCGCCATGCAGTACCCTCTGGTATGCGCCTAGTTGGTCAGGGGTTCATCCTACAGCAAGATAATGACCCAAAACATAAGTCCAAGCTATGCCAGAACTACCTTAGCAAAAAAGAACAAGACGGTAAGCTTAAAAACATGGAGTGGCCAGCACAGTCACTAGACTTAAACCCCATTGAGCTGGTTTGGGATGAACTGGACAGAAATGTGAAAGCAAAGCCACCTACAAGGTCCACACATTTATGGGAACTTCTGCAACAGAGTTGGGAAGAACTTTCTGAAGAATATTTGATTTCCATTGTAGAAAGAATGCCACGAGTGTGTTCAGCTGTTATATCTGCCAAAGGGGGCTACTTTGATGAGTCAAAAATTTTGAATACATTTTGGTTCATAAATTGATTCCATGATAGAAAAAAAACCTGAAAAATTTGGGGTGTTCTAAAACTTTTGACCGGTAGTGTAGTTGATTTGTTAAAATGACTAGCGGTATGGCGTGAGTACAGCATGCCCCCAGTTGAAATCTCTTGGTTAGAAAAGCATTTTAACTGTTTATGATTTTCATCTTTACTCCAAGAAACTTATTGCGATGCTAAGTTTCACTGAAATATGGTATGTCACGTTACAGTTCCTCCCATGCTAGCTGCTCCCTTATCCTGTCAGGCTCATATGTGGCAAAGGAGTTGTTACCAACCTTAAAACATACAGGTAATTCAAAATGAAGAGTGCTATTGGTTGTTTTTTCGTCAGGAAAAATGCTGCAGTGCCCTTTACACCTGTGCCCAGCCCAGACCCAACGTCATCGGCGGAGGTAACCGCTCCACCACCTGTCTCCCCTGTCCCCGGTAAAATGCCTAATCTTGACCCAACATCTTGGCTTCATCTGACTCCGAACCTGAGCCAGAGTCTAAAGGCACTGACACACCAAACCGATTATCGGCCTTCAGACAATCTGGCGAGGTCAGTGACTCGAGTCTGTTCGGTGTGTTCCGTGCCGTCGTCAGTCGGAGGAGCCATCTGCTTTCATTTGGGCCGATTTGACATGTTGAATCGGAAGGCGGGCAGTCGCACTCAATGGCCAATCTGATTGGTGGAGGGCTAATCCAGAAACGATGAGCGGGACTAACGCCTCTCAAAATCTGACGAAAATCTTTTAAACTTTGTCGATCTGAAATGAAGACAGATTCAGCAACTGCATGGCCTATTTCTCGCTTAAAATGTTTCCAGAAACACGTTTCAGTGAACTATCTTCGTAATGCTCGGTTGTAAAATCCGGGAGCAGCCAGACCCGCGTGACACTTTCATCCAACCAACTGCCGGTTTTCAGTTTTTGGGCGACAATACAGATTAGCGCCGCCTGCTGTTATGGAGACGTATTCCGTCTCGCGCACAACGTACGCTCAAGTCGGCGTCGCTTCAGTGTGTTCCGAGGCACTTTTTTGACTAACTCAGGGAGACTGATCAGTCCAACTGCCTTTTCTGTCGAAGGTTAGCCGTCGGGTTGGTGTGTCAGAGCCTTAACACATACAAAAAGGCAAAAATATATGCCTTTCGCAAAGAATGGCTTGTCCAATTTCCGTGGCTCAGATATTAATATCCAACATTATGCTTTGTGTTTATTGCAAAGAGGGCGACCAAAGCATGGTTGGGAACTTTTGCTGTCGAAACATAGACTTCTTAATTGAAACGTTTAAAAAGCACACTGTTTCCAAAAACACATCCTGTGTCGTGACCACTTAGATTTTTTCATCTGATCAATTATCTTCAGATCTGCAGTGTTTAACTGTGGCTGCAGCCCCAGGTACATGCAAAGTCACCAAGCAAAGCGCCTCAGCCGACATCCTGTTTGAACAACAACATACTGTTTGCCATTGAGGAGCTCCCAGTTGCCTAGGAGATCCAGTAGACCCTGACAGACAGTTGGATCTGATGCTGTGTGATGAAAGCCTGGGCATTCATCATTAGAGCTCTAAACCATAGTTTCACAGAGAAAACTGTAATATAGTCATAGTATGGTAGTGTATTGCACCATATTGGGTATGGACATGTAAAATGATCCAGTGAGTCAGTTGTATTTAATTTTACTTTTTTGCTCAGTAGTCATGAAATTTCATGAACATTTTTGTAATCTTATATCAGTATGTGTTGGCTAAGAAGCTGCCAACAAGGATGCCATTTAATAGGACATATGGATGCATGTCATGTTGTGGACTATTGCGAGATTAGAAGTGCTGTACCTCAGGCATATAGCTCAGATGAGTTACACATGGCTGATAGAAGTTACTGAGAAGGTGTACTATTCAATTAACAATAATAGAAAACAGAAAAGCAGAAAATCCCCATAGTAATGACTGTTTTTGCATGATAAATGACTTACAATTTAATCAGTTAGCAAAATTGTTGTTGAATCATTTTCTCTTTAGTTGACTAACTGATTAATCAAATCATTTAGCACTAGTTGCCCAGTCGACCCTTTATGTTATGTATATCAAACTTTAATTAAAAAAAGGTTTTGGCTATGGACTAAGATTCCTTTTTCCCATGCATGTTGTTTGTACTTTGCATATACATTATCACAAGTGTGATGAATTGTTCCTCTCAACATAAAATAGTTTCCTTGCACTTTCAGTTTGGACACAGATGACTTGGCCTCTTTGGACCTAAATCTCATGTTGCTTTGAAAGTGCAGTCAGACTACTTTTATGAAAGAAGCATAGTATAGTATAATGTCAACTTGTGTGTTTGCCTTCAGTGTAAACTCAACCTTCATTAAGAAATAATGCGATGTGGTAGAAGGATTTTATACAGATCACTGCGCTACTGACACTAAACATATTCAGTGTTTTTTGTTGGTATTTTATTATCTTTAGCATCATAATTGCCTGCCAACACTGAACGCGGACTGCAAAAAAAAGGATGATTGAGTCATTTTGAATAAACGGCAACCTTGAACAGCAACTGTCCTAAATTAATAAATGACTAATCCTTAATTAATGCATTAATCCAAAAATAATGGTGCTAAGATTTAAGGTATGAAAGACGGTTTGAAAAAGAAATAAAGTCTGCAGTGAGGAATAAGTTCTGGCCATATTTCTTTAGAATTCTAAATTAATTTAATGTTCAATGTTAAGATTTTGGTGTTATTGCAGTCAGGCTATCAATTAGAGACCACAACAAGGCTTAGTTGGTGCTCCACAACCAGCTATTAAAGCAAAGATGTCACATTTGAACATATAGACATAGACAGATATCAGTGGGGGGATATGATCTGTAGTCATTCGATCAGCAGGAATGTATATGAAATCCTGGTGAGAGTCTCTACAACATAGGATGCTGGCTTTGATCCCAGCTCTTGGCCTTTTCCAGAGAAAATTGTCCGGAATGAGCCTCTTCATGTTCCTGGCTCTTCTTCCCCCTGGAGCTGGCTGGGACTCTGAGATTCCATCTGGACAAGCTTATCGCCGCTCTGTGCATCTCCCTTCACTCTTTAACCTCCTCTTGGCTGTTTTTCCCTTTTTATATTTTCATTACATGTTAGGCATTTAACAGGCATCTATTTTTAACTAGCCATTTTTAGCAGATTATTCTGAAATGCCTACTGTAGAACAACAACATTATGGAAGAAATTCTGTATTGTACACTTTTCTGTATTATCATTTTTTGAAAGAATAATGTGCTAAGTCTGTTGCTAAACAGTCTGTTTCTTACAGTCAACAAATCCCATTAAAGCCAACAATGAATTGATCCTACAAACAAGCATATATTGTGTAGCCAGAGCCTAACATCACTTATTCCTCTGTGCCAGAGAGCACCATTGTTGTCCTAGCAAAATCAAATCACTGAGCCACAAGTTGCACTTAAATAAATGTTATTTTTTAACTGTGGTTACTACAGTATATTTTGTGTTAATCCCACATGCAGCATTTTGCTGCTGTAAATATTCACTTGTGTACCAAATGTGTGGCTTAAAGTAGTCCCCAACAAAGCACTATTAACTCCAGGTCACATCTTTTTTAATTAAAGCTTTAGTGTGCAACGTTTTGATATTAATGAACGTCTGTTACATTCAAGACATTGCCAAATTATTTTTATGCGCAGAAATCCGAGTGAAGATAATTACCTCTTCTGAAGAGTCCATCATGTTTTTAATCCTGCATATCTTCCTTGGCAACTAGCAACTGCGTGGGGGGGGGGGTGGGGGCTGTGCGCGATCACGGAAGGCTTGTAACATGTGGACGCGCCAACAGTTTTGTTGTTATTACTTAGAATTCCTCATGGGGGCGACAGAAACTATGCACTATAGCTTTAATCATTGAGCCTTTAAAAAAATTATGAAACTATATACTTGTGTCCTGGTTTTAAATATTTACATCTTTAGTAGGAATGAATGAGCTTGTGGTTGAGAATCACAGGGAAGCTAGAAAGTAATTTATTTTCCTTATACTAATTTCATCACATTGGATTACAGTAGGTATCCTGAAGCTCATGACTGTAATAGGCTAATTGTCTGTGGTTAACCTAGGTTAATGTTGCACATTGTCAGTCACATTGCCCTCTGAAGAGAGGCGACAGAGGCAGCAAGAGACAAACCTGCCGGTGGTAGCTAAAGGAAGTCTCTTTAAATTAAAAAAAAAAAAAATTAAAAAATAAAACATTGATTTACTAATTATTGCGCATGTTATCGCCAAGAAGTATTGTTGTCCATTATCTTTTTTCAGGTGTTGTGTGTGTGTGTGTGTGTGTGTGTGTGTGTGTGTGTGTGTGTGTGTGTGTGTGTGTTGGGAAGTATTGTTTTATATTACAACACGTTTTAAGGGCGCCTTTGAAAGCCACAGTCTCTCAAAATGTTTGTCCTTCGTTTTTAGAAAGTAATAAATGTTCAGATTTTTTAAATGGCACCAGAAATGAACTTCTGCCTTAGAGGAAACATGAATAGGTTATGCTGTAGATAAATCTTCACAGTGAAAAGGCTGAATTTGATGGTTGTGCTGAAAAACGACTTTTCTTTGCATAAGCAACTGCAGGATGCTAAAATCAAGTTCTTCTGTACAAGTTACAATATGCATTTTTTCCTTGATGGAGTGAAAGTACGAGTTGTTCCCTCCTTGCCTTTCAATTTGTCAGTTTGTCAGTCACCTTGGTGAACCATCATCAGTCATAAAGCTGCCTACACACACAGTACTTCATTTAGTCTGAGCTGCACGTACTGCTGAGCTGAGCACAGAATCAATGCAAAGTGCTCAACTGTGGGGATAACGTCACCATATAGTTTATCTGCTGTGTATGCAAGAACACAGTAGATCTTTTACAGAAAAACAATATCAAAACATACTCAAAAATACAAATAATTTAAACAATGAATTTGAACCCAACAAAGTGGTATAGAAACCATGGTTGTGCTGCCATGAGGCTCAACAACATTGCTCTTTCCTTAAGGATACCTTGCTGGTAATTTGCCTAAAGCAGCCTAAAGTGCAACGCACACCAGCTGTGTCAAGTAACGCTGCATTGTTTGATGGATTTAATTCATTACTCAAGTAAATACAAAAATGTATCCCAGAGGTGCAATTCCTAAGGCAGGCATAGTAAAAAGAAACAGGACATATAAACACAATACATGATGAGAAACTGTGACCACGTGGCAGAGACAGTAGAGTCCACACAACAGTTACAATACCTGACTAACAGTCACAATACATGACTAACTAGATGGACCTTACACACAGAAGAAGTAATCCCCTTGATAAACACACCAAGCTCATTACTGGCCACTCCCCATGCCTCGCTCATGTAATACGGTTAAACATTTTCTGAGAATCACTGGAAATCTACAAGAAAATATGCAATTATTGTGAAAAAGGTGCATACTGCAGATGTAATCTTCCATCTTGTTTTGTGATGTCTCAACTTGGTACCATGACTTTGCGTAAGCATACACGCCGACTTTCTTAAGCCAAGTGGCGTGTTATCTGTACGCATTTTGAGCTAGCCGCGTGTATGTCTACACTGTATACAGCGGACGTAAACATACACGCCACATGGCGTGTTATCGCCGTCTTGCTGTCTTATTGTGAGAACGTATTATCGCGAGAAGAAAGCTACGGTTGAGTTTAGGAAAAGAAGAAGCGGTTGGATTTAGAAAAAGAAAAACAGGGTTGGCTTTTCACAACCAAGAGAGCGAGGAAACGCCACACGCAGGACGCAATCCCCGCTCTCCTGGGTGAAAGTCCTGTGTTTTACCCATCTGCCAGTTCACACACAATCACAAGGTAAAGTAAGTCAATGGAGGCCAAACGGCGTTGATAAACATGCTAAAAAGCAAGTATGCGTCTTTATAACACAGCAATAATGGCATACGAATTGGTGTGTCATACATACGCAATTTCATGAGATCATTCTGTGTCTGTATCAGATACCCTTTGGTTCTCTGAAACACATTTTGGGTGTGTCATTGTTTCTGTGTTGTTGCCTACTTCTAGATCCACTTACATCCATAAACGCCACCAATCTCCTTTCTCCTGCTTCGAAAGTGTGTTCCTCTATGATCTCTTTCACAGCATCACCACAAAACTCTGAAGGGTCATTCATTATAGAAGCTTAACTGCTGAAAACACACACACCACGCACCACACACCACACACATACACTTAAACTTATTAAAAACACAGCCTTGAGAGAGATGCTTTTAATAGGAGCGTAGAAAGAGAGAAGTGTGTCACTCAAATTAAATTGTGTTTGTGTAGTTATGTGGTTTCCATTGCTTTTTATTAAAAGTCCTTGGTTGAGCATTATGCAGTTAGACCTACAGATACCAAAGCTTAATTGATAAAGCATTTCAGATGTGTGTGTGTGTGTGTGTGTGTGTGTGTGTGTGTGTGTGTGTGTGTGTGTGTGTGTGTCATCTCAACTAACACTGCCTGTGTGTTGTGTTTGATCTAGTGTTGGTGGTGGGAGGAGGAAGGGTGTGTGACTCAGTTGAATAAATAGTTCCATATATCCCGGGATTATTCACTTTAAGAAAAAACATGGGATTCAGCTCCTCGTCTTTTCTCCCCACTGACTCATAATGTCATGGTTTGATTGCGTCTGCCCACGCAGTCTACAGTTTTTTTTGTGTGTTTTGAATTATTTTATCCCACTCAGCCAACCCCTCATTCAGTCATATGCATAATGGTAGACTGTTGGCCGATAATGAGGACTGTTTCCAGGGTTAGAGGTTGAAAAAGCACCACTGCATCCTCATATGCTGGAGATGATGCTGTAAGGTGCCTTGGAAAAATATTTCACTAATGCTCTGAAGTTGAATTTCTCCAAGTAAAACCCACATAGGATGATTTGACATTTTGTTATCCAGAGTTTATGTCATGTGGTTCACGTCAATGTATTTGTCTGCATCATTGTGTGTGTGCGCGCGCTGTATGTTTGTGTGTGGGCACCATCTGCTGGTCACATTTGGCAGCACTTCATACCACAGCTGTGTTTTTGTTAGTGAGCTCATTGCACTGACCCCTCCTGACCCCTCCCGAATTATATCAGTACTTTGGCAGTCGGCCCTTCAGGCTCAAGAGCCCTTCTCTGTCACTACTTTAATGCTTTATTAAAATGGATGCAGAGTGACAAAGAGAGATCATTACAAGATGAATAATAAATGTTGAACACATTTTCTGATTTGTCATAAAGATGTTAATGCTCTTTAGATACTTTACAGACACAACTAAAAGGCAGTTATTGTAGGTTTTAAGTAGTATTCACATTACTTACCCCCCCATGGCTGATTTAACCTATACATAGTTAACAAGAGCTTTAACATCTTCTCATGTTGCTATAACTGAACAGACAAAGGAAAGGGCACTATCCACAGAAACCCAGACTTCTTCAACATAAAACCTTGGCATAAAGACATTGTAGTCACAATGTTTGATTGACGGATTTACTCTGATAATTGCAGTGCAGAGATAGTACAGCAATGAAAACCATAATAATGAAGAAGGCTAAAAAGAGCTAAAAAAAGAGAAAAGAAAGGATCTTGGGTAAGTAGTTTAAGCACTTTAAATAATCAGTGAAAGATATTTGAAATCCAGTGTATTTTTCGCACTTCCATTGTCTTGATCTATTTTCTGATCGATATTATATCGATATCCTGATATGAGACTCGATATCGTCTTAGATTTTGGATATCGTAATATCGTGAAATTACATAAGTGTTGTCTTTTCCTGGTTTTAAAGGCTGCATTACAGTAAATTGATGTCATTTTCTGAACTTACCAGACCTTTTAAGCTATTCTATTATTTGCCTTATTCCCCACTTAGACATTATGTCCACATTACTGATGATTATTTATCTAAAATCTAAGTGTGAAGATATTTTGTTAAAGCACCAGTTGTCAACCCTAGAATATCGCTGCAATATCGATATTGAGATATTTGGTCAAGAATATCGTGATATCTGATTTTCTCTATATCGCCCAGCCCTATGATGGAGTAATAAAACTGAGACAATAATGTGTTGGTTTAACCAGCAATTAGAGTCAAAATATTCCAGTATAATGGTGCGTTCCAGTTGAACTAGGAAGTCAGAATTTCTAAGTTTCCAGTTGGAAATTTCAACTGGAACACCTACCTGAATCCGTATTTCCGACTTGAAAAGAACCTCACCAACTGTGACCTCACAATCCAACATGGCTGCTCCGAGCTTCAACACTAGTGAAAGCTGTATGAATCTACTGTTTAATAGCACTTCTGTCTTATTTGTGTCTCATCAATTCAGTTGTAGACAGACACAGTACTGTCCATCTTCTATCTGTGTACATGTTGCTACGGTGTACGCCCAGAATACAGCATAATGCATTGTTATCAACTGGTATTGCTAACTATGGCTAACCTGGCTAGAGTCCCCCCCCCCCCACCTGTGTATTTGATGAATGATAGGAACAGATGGAGAATGTATTGTAAGTTACATGTGAGGTGTACTGACTAGTATAAATTAACTGAATGGTTATGCATGTAAGGCAGTTGCAACTTGTATTAACAGCATGCTACTGTACTTATAAAGGGAAATCTTTATGTACTAAGCAGATTTAGGCTTTTAGTTTGTGTATTTTGGCTAAATTCACAAGGTTTTGTTTTGGGTAGAGGAGGTTCGGGTCACTGGCTGTCTCTGGGCCAAAGATGAAACTGCTTGATCTCTGTTTTTCCATCTCCCGTCAGCCCCGTTGGGAAAGCAGTATTCACTTGAGATATGACTAAAAGTTGACGTGACATTTCTGGGGTTCCCGTTATCTTTTATCTCAAGTCGTCTCTGTCTTTATACAGAGAGGGCACAAATGACCAGCATAATAAAAATCTATCCAGGCTGCAGCCTCTCAACGCAGCACAACTCTGGCATGTGTCTACACACTTAATGTTTGTGAACTGATGAGCTGAGGAAGGAAACATATGTGGAGTTTACTCCTGCATGATGGGAGTGCTGGACGCAGCTAATTCGCCCGTGGTACGAGCTAACAACACTATAATTCAGGCCTAGCCATATTTAGGCAGGGCTCAGTGCTGTGTAAACAGCTTACTGCTGAGGGGAGGGCTCACTCCTGCACTCGTGTCTGTGTCCATCAATAGTGCTTGCACATGCTCTGTTGAGAGAGTTAATGAAGATTCTCAAGCTATAAAGTAAAAGTGGATCTGAAGAGTTCAGAGACTCCCACAAGTGTCTCTGAATATGTAGTGCATCATTACAAGACGGACTTCAGAGTTATTTTGGGAATTCCCTAGAAGAATGCTGCTGCGGATGGACGACCTGGACAACCTGTCAGGACTGTGAGGGCTGCACAAGAGATCAGCTTTAGAGGCCAGATTTTGTTAAACCCTTACACGGCAGCATGAGTGAGGCAGTTTTGGAAAGCTCTGGTGAGGCTGGTTCCTTGCCACTCAAAAGCACTCAGCCCATCAAGCTGAAACCGCAGTCAACATCAGGATCGCCCTGTGGATCTCCAAGGATGTCCCCCTGCAGCTCTCCTCGAAACTCACCCCGCAACTCTCCCCTGCTGTTCCGCAAGCTCGTCTTGAACCGTACCATCGCCCTGCAGAGGCGCTTCACCTTGGCACACACACCCAGGTAGTATAAATACCTTTGGTATGGATATTACATGATCAGGATTTACAGGATTTTGTCTAGAGTTGTAATACATGGATAAGATCACTGCATTTTGAAGGTTCAGAATTAGAGGTCATCTTTAGAGTGTTTTTGAAACAGGGACCCTGCTGACCCTGTTTACTCAAGTTGTTTCAGGACCTGATGAAAATGTTTGTCATGGGTTTGCTGTGGCAAAAAAGCCTGATTGTCTGAGAAGGTAACTGTGGGAAATCATGATTTTGTTGTCTCAATGGACCTCGTTGTTCTTGCATTGAAAGAGAGTGTCTTGTTTTGTGCCTATGCCTAAGGTGTTCAGCGCTGTGTTCAGCAGGTCTGGCAAAAGTCAAATAGTGGGGAGATCTCATAGCAGCAGCTGTACTGCTTATCTCTGACCTGAAGTTTTTGTTCAGCAGAGACAAAGAGTTCAGAGGGATTACAGACACCTCACCGCAGTAAACACAAGGCTGTCTAATGCTGTGCCATTTGTTCCTCATGACTGAAAACAAGCAGCATGTGTCTCTTTGACGTCAGAACAGATTGAGCTGATAAAATTTTGTTACAACAATGCCTAAGTTGGTATTTTATGTCTTAAATAAAAAGATATCCGCAGAAGTGCATTGTGATGGATAGAGATGATTAGTCATTTCAGAACATTAAGTATAGATATCAGAAGGACTTTAGGAAGTCATTTTCAGATTTTTAAAATAGAAACTGACTGTGGCAGTGAGAGAAATAGCAGTGCTAGCGGGTAGTGACGTTCAGACGTACACAACCACGACTTGTAAGGTCATTTGAGGAAACTCAGAGAAAGCTGGATGGAAGGAAAATCTCCCTGCTGTCTAAAGCCCCATATTTTCAGTATTAGTAGGTCATGAAAGTACAAGTTTACAAGTCTACAAATTGGATGTTTGTAAGCAACTGTTAAATTAAATTACTTGAAGAAAATGATTTCATAAGCTTTAACAAAATGTTGGTTTTTTCCATAGAACCACTGTTGCATGATGATCGGAGTAACTTTTATAAACAGCTGTGTCATCTTATAGGACGTTTAATACTGAGATATAACAGCGTTTCTCACAGCGATCTCAAAAATGTTGTCTTAAGTCATTTGATATTGTTAACATGCTGTCACCATGAGGCTGAGATCTCTTTCATGTGGCTGCGAGCTATTTGCAAGTGTTGGTTTTTGTCCTGTGGTTTTACTTGTAAACCTCCTTATTGTCAGTTTCACATACATACACAAAAGATTACAGCTAGAGAAAAAAATAGTGGGCTTAATGAACCTTTGAAAACCCAAAGGAATATTTATTTTATAACATGATGTGGTGTGGCATTCACATTAGAGTTATTTTGGTTAAGTGCATAGAGTGTATACCACAGACACCACACACCTTTGCTTCCTCTCATTACTCCTCATTAATCCATTTATTGCTAGAGCCCGTGGAACCAACACATTTTTTTATTAAACTCTGATGAGAAAAGCTCCCTTGCCAATCTAACTCACAGCCAGTTTTCAGCGAAAAGCAATTCAAGTTAACCAAATTTCACCAGGTGTGTCAAAGAGTAAAATCAAGCAATTATTTAATAACTGGAACTCTCCCTGGCAATAAACAAGACTGTAAAAGTTCACTGAGCAGAGCAAAGCCTTCAGTAACACCACCATGGTTCAGCTTGTAAGAGGGTAACTTATAGTATATTGCACTCTAATAATTATAATATATAATACATTTTTTGAGTAACTCATCACAGTTCAAAACAAGAGCAAGCAGCTTTATCATTAGTTGTGGTGATGGAGAGCAACATTTAAATTGGCAAGATATAATTACACTCATGAAAATACACATTTTCCACACAAAAACTGTATTCAAAATTCTAGTTTACTGTACTTAATACAGCCTTAAAACATACTTCATCAGGTAAACATGACACCTGGGTGCCTTTGCCATACACCATAAAAACAAACCTCTTCATCTTATGTTGACGGACATATTTGAGTTGTTTGTTTGCTGTGGCCGTTAACAGGCTGTTTAAAGTATTTGTTTGCATATTTATTGGCTTATCTCAAAATTTCAATTAATTATTATAAAGTAATTTTGGATGACCTTTTAAGCTGCATAACTCAAATGGTAGAGCAAAGTAAAAGTAATAAAAAGATAAAAGATTCAATTCCCAACAAGGCTTTAGTAGATCAAGGCACCTGTTAAGGGTAGGGCTCTAAATATGCTGGGACCATTAGGCTGTTATAACAGGCTCATAAGTCTATTTATTGATTCTATTATTTCAGTTTATTATTATTAGGACGTATGTCACATAAATGCACCAATAACATGACAAACAATTTAAACCACATTTAGAAGATAATCGTGTATCTCTATACAGCATCCTCTTTTTTAGTTTGCAGTGTTCATGTAGTGCTGAGGGAAGTGGTTATGGTGGCTTAATGGTTGCCACGTAACAAGTGTCCCTATATCTGAAGCTAAAATGTTTGAAACTTTAAGTACTAGCATCAAAATGGGAAGCCATTTTGAACAAATGTTCACTAGATCTGATTGTGCTAATTATTGAACATAGTAAGAAAGAAAAAGAAGTGACACAAGAAAATGAGATAAAAGCACAAATCTCTGGAATGAGTAACGATGACATAAAACTGCCATTTGAAAACAAATTGAAACTGGATATTGATAAACTTACAATGGTCAGACAACAGAAGATTAAGAAATTTAAGAGTCTACAAGTGGACCAGACCAAATCACCGAGACAGACAAAGACAGAGATCTGTGTTCTTCAATTTTACTACCAGTGATGAAGAATCCACCTCAATCTCCAATATGTCTTCACTAGCTGCTTCTACCATGTCAGATTTTTTGGACAAAAGACCCAAACACAAAAAAATCCAACATAAAAAGAAGAAAACAAGGAGAGGCAGAAAACAGCCAAGGACAAAGACAACAACCATGGATTCTCAGGGACCGGAACAAGAGCAGATGGTAATCAACCTATCAAAAACATTCCTAGCCCCTGACTGTGTGTGCTATCTAAAGGACTTTCTTTCTCTCCTACTTACCACACAAATGAGTTTAATACCAAGGTGGATCTATTTACATTCTACCGAAGCCTCCACCTCAAAGTTTGGTATTACCAAAATAATCAGAGAAATGATAATACAGCCCAAAGATCTCCCTTTAGATCAAAATCATACTTTATGCCTCCAGTTTCGAATGTGACTTTGACTCCTTTTACAAAAAAAGGTGGACTTTGACATTGAGAGACTGTTTCAATCATCAAATCAAAGAATCAGGGAGAATTTGAACAAATCCCAAAAGCTGGCCATAGATCACTTGGCAAAGAATGAGTCTACAATCATAAAACCCGCGGACAAATGGGGAGCTGTTGTGGTAATGGACAAAGACAAATATGTTGAAGAAGCCTTACGGCAACTGAACAATCATGACTATTATCAACGGCTGTTGTCCAATCCAATAGACAACACAAAAGAGAGATTAAAAGAACTGTTGCTCACCGCCAAGGATACTGGGTGGATTTCAAAACAGGAGCATGATTTCCTCCTATGTCAATATCCTAGAATACCCACCTTCTACATGCTCCCAAAGGTTCATAACTCTCGCGATTCTCCTCCGGGCAGGCCTATCATATCGCCCAATAGTTCTCTCACAGAGCCAGCCTCGCAATTTATAGACTTTCACATCAAGCCACTGGCTCAACAGCTTCCCTCCTAGGATACTACTCATGTGTTGAATATCTTAAGTGACATGAGAGTTCCAGACAACTGTTTCTTAGTTACTTTAGATGTGGAGTCCTTTCACTCAAATATTGCTCATGAGGATGGACTGAAAGCTTTATAGGGTTGGGCATCGAGAACCGATTCCTAATCGGAATCGTTTCAAAAATTACGATTCCATCGGAATCGTTTCTTTATTGGAATCGTTTTGGAATCGTTTGGAGGATTTGGTTTCACATCCGATCATCACATCCCAATTTATCATGCGCAAGTTTGGGTTTCTGTAGCGGCCAGGTGCTTGTTGTGTTGCAGCCATGGAGCACAGTAAGCAGTGCTCTAGTATGGCTTTATTTTACATTGAAAAAGCTTTAAAACCCTAAACCACCTTTGAATCAAAATAAAACTTTCCTCTTATTTGTGAAAATAGGCATGTGACCCGTTTCAACTCCACCCCTCAAAGAATCGGAATCGAGAACCGATAAGAACCGGAATCGAAAGGAAGAATCGGAATTGGAATCAGAATCGTTAAAATCCAAACGATGCCCAACCCTAAAGCTTTACAACATTTTCTAATGAATAGGCATACAGACCATTTGCCTCCCTCTGAATTTATTATTCAGCTCACTGAATGGACACTCAAAAATAATGTTTTCCTTTTCCAAGACCTATTGTACATTCAGGTTCAGGGGACTGCAATGGGTGCATGCTTTGCCCCTAACTATGCTAACCTTTTTTTAGGTTCATGGGAGAGGGATTTCGTCTATTCAAACAGCTACAGTGACAAGATAAAATGGTGGGGGAGCTACATGGATGTGGTTCTTATGAAGAACTTTTACTGTTTTATGATCAATTGAACAACAATTACGGGAATATAAAACTGTGCATGGAACATTCTAAAACGACCATTAACATTTTTAGATCTAACCATTTCTAATAGTAAAGATCGGAAGCTCCATACTACTGTGTATCGTAAAACAGATAGAAACACTGTTAAAAGCAGATAGCTTCCATCCAAATTGGCTCAAAAATAATATACCTTTTGGCCAGTTCCAACGTCTTAGACGTATTTGTGATACCGAAAACGAATATGAAATGCAAGCTAAAGTCATGTCTAACCGACAAAGGGGCTACCACACAGAAACTATACATAATGCTTACGAAATCACAGCTACTCTAGAAAAAGAAAAAACGATCCTCCAAACAAAACCAGGCTTATTTTGTTACAAAATATATCTCTCTGGCTAATCCCATAAAAAGGATAATACATTAAAATTGGAATCTTATCAAGAGTGACCCTGTGCTTAGACAGGTGTTTTCTGCACCTCCAAAAATTAGCTTTAAGAGGGCTCCCACACTACGCGACAGGTTAGTACCAAGTCATCTTCCTGCCAAAAAACTGATTACTTGGCTTCACAGACAGTTAAAAGGTACTTACAAATGTGGGTCTTGCAATCATTGTTCCAACATTTAAGAATGCAAACAATTCTGTGATTTCAAGACAAACAAGATGTATAACATAAAAGCATTAATTAATTGTAACACTACTTTTGTGGTATACAGGTTATTATGCAAATGTAGATGCTTCTACATAGGCCGGACTAAAAGACGTCTTAAAGACAGAGTATCCGAGCACAAAAATGCCATTAGAAAAGCCAATTTGGATTATCCTATGGCAAAACGCTTCCAAAATGTGCACAACAGTAATCCAGAAGGCCTAATGGTTGAGGGTTTGAAAACGATCAAAAATTTGGGGTGGTGACCGATTAAAATTACTTTTACAGAGAGAAACATTTTATATATACAATTTACAGGCCAGAGTGTACCTTGGGTTGAATGAGAAATTGTTTCTTGTGATCATTTTCTCTGTATATATTTGTTTGGGCTTAACTTGCAATGTAGCTACCTATTGGACTCTCTCTGTATGTGGATATTTACTATGTATAGCCACTTAGTGAACTGTTTTTAGTTTTTCTGTTCTTTTGCATGTGGGCATTTACAGCCAGCCACCTAGTGGATTGTTTTGGCATGTTTTCATGTGGTAACTCACCATATCACTCAGGTGTTTCCAATTAGCCTACACAAAAGGGGAAATTGTTTGTCTGGGAAGCACACCCTGAAGAAGGCTGTCTGTGCCGCTACACGTGGGTTGCTTCTCCGTATGTCTTTTAAATTTTCTACTATGAAATAGCCAGTAAAATAAAGGCTTTTTAATTTTGAAGAAGAGTGCCTAGGATTTTTATCTTTTTTTTGTCTTTAAGTACTAGCAATTTGAAACATAAGCTCTGCCCTCACTGCTGTCAATGGCCAGTCCTCTCTCTGCTGTAAGCAATGTGGAAATGATGGTAACATTAAAGAAGTTGCCCTTCATGATTTAATTACCCAGAAAAGACACTATAGAGGTTTCATTATTATTATTATTATTATTATTATTATTATCTCCCATTTTATCTAGAATAAAAACATAAATATTTATCCGGGTGATGGCACATGAAGATGTCATCATTTACGGTAACGGCAACAAATATTTTACAGACTTTATTTCAAGCACATCATTTTAACAGCTCTGTATTGGTGAGATCTCCCATCAGTATCCTGTGGGTCAATACGTTATTGCTGCAAATCTGTTGTCGGGTTTCAGATGGAGGATGTGTGTATGGCCGGGGTGTGATCTCACCTCTGAGTCAATAGTCTATTGGCTCAAGCACCGTTTCATGTTTTAGCTTCTGACTTACTAGCATATAATGTGTGAAAAGTTAATGAGTGTAGAGAAGTTGTGAAATTTATCTTCACACGCCTCTCCTACCTTTCTCACTCTGGCAGACTCCTTAAGTAGTAGTTAGGTTTTCCTTCCTGATTTCTCTTTTTCATCTAGGGTTTAAAATGTAGCAGGAACATTGCCTGTAGATCCCCCAGGAAACTGTCTTGTGTACAGATCATTTTATATTAGGATTAGTTGTTGTGCCAATACTAGTCTTCCTCATCATTTTTATTTTCAGCATTTAGACTGGAGCTGAGATTTTTAGTATATATTTTTAATATATGGCCACTGTATTTAAAAAATGATAACTGATCATTTCAGACATTCTTCAAACAAGAAGTAAGAAAAGCAAAACCTCTGCTGCCACAGTCTAAAATGGGAGGATTTGTTGCTTTTCTTTGTCTTATCATTGTAAACTGAATATCTTTGGGTTTTGGAGTGTTGATGGAACAAAAGAAGACATTTAGAGACGTAATCTAGGACTGTCAATCTACTGATTTATCTATAATGAAAATAATTATTAGTTGCAGCCCTAATTAATAAAAATTTTTGACACACACACACACACACACACAAACACACACCCCTTGCCACCCTGCCCAGCACCAACTCTAAAAATAACAATACCCCACTGTAATTATGTAGCTACAGGGCAGCAGAAGAAGGGTGTCGGGTCAGGCGGCACGATGATCTCACGTGTCAACGAAGGCTGAGCCAAGCCAGACACAAAAACACCCTCCAGCCACAATGTAGATTCAGATCTCCCTTTGACAAGTTGAGACACACCAAAATGTTCCTCTCTAACTGTTTAAATGTAGGAGTCTCTGAAAGCTCAGAAAGAGTCTTCACTCACTGCTTTTGCTTTACCTTGAATATCTGAAAACGTTGCTTAAAAGAAGATCTGCCTTTATCTTGATACCAAAACTTTTATTTGAGCTCTTGCATATTTGTCTCGGCATTGAATGTTCTTTACAAAATAGACTCCTCGATAGCTCCTTGGTGGGTTGTCCTTAGCTCCCACAGCAACCACAGGGGACTCCGCATGCTCTCACACTGCTGGAGGAAGAGGTCAACCCCTCTGACGCTACCCTGCAGTATCATTGCTCCCAGCAACAACTCAACCCTTCCCCTTTCCTGTAAACAGAGTGACTGACTGACAGAAGTAGAATAACAACGCTACTTTGATAGTTTTTAGACTTCTCTCCAGATCTTCCATGCAATTCGGAGCTGTGCAACTAAAGACCCTTTCAGGAATGTAGTCAGTGTTACGTCTGGGATTAATTTGGGTATTTACAACAACAACAAATCATTGAGAGAGGAGCGACAACTGTGGAAAGTCCTTCGATGCAGCTGAGTTTTCAGTTACAACTGCTCCCTTTTTGCCTTTTCCTTCTGGAGAGACGAATTGAATATCACACTCCAGTCAGCCTTGTTGAGGCTTGCCTGGGACCTCAGTGGAAGAACTCTTCAACATTCCTCAACGGTTTCTCCTGCATCCTGAGGCACTGGGGATTAATCAGATCTGTCCTCCATCTGACTGTGACAGTTTTGTTTTCGTTTCCCACCTGGACTCTTCCTGTGTTTTGGTTTATCGCAGTACAAAACCTCATGGAGTCAATCCAGAACCAACCGGTGGTTAATGGGAGAAAATTAACAGACTGAGTTGTAAAGTTCAAGAATCCTCAAGAAGCTCGGTTTCAGATGTTCAAGTTATTTTATTTACGGCCACGAGTGTCTCGTATGAGCTTAAAGGACAATGAACAAAGACCACCGATTGGCAAGGAATGGGGCGCAGACTGGTTTTGGACACGGTCGGAGACACTCGTGCTTGGGGTATGTTCCTAAACTATGCATCCGGCATCTTATCAGCACTAATATTCATGAGAAGGAGTGTTCATACACGCTGCAAAGTACAGCTGCACACATGGCTCATAGACCTGGAGTGTTAGTTTCAGTCTGGGCAACAGCAATAGACTACTATTTTTAAACTGAACATTATACATTCAGTGTTTTTACTGTAATTATTGATAATACATGCAGGGTTTTATTTTGAGTTACTTTGAGGATCTAATTAGAATAGTGACAGAGATAATGGGCATGTATATTTGTTCATGGAAAGACAGAAGCTTATGCAAGAGTGAGGGGGAGAAAGTGTGGAAGATGGATAACTGTAATTCCCTAATAATGTGAGGTTTAAAAGTGTAAATAAAATGTAGTTTGGTGTCTAAACAAACACCAACTGCAAATATCTGGTTTTGGTGTCTGAATCAAAGAGCAAGTGCTTTTGTCTAAAGGTGCACTGGCATTCCCCAATAAATTTATTCAGACACCTAAGCCAATTTCTGCACACTCAGTGACAGAAAATGGACCAGGAGAATACGGTGAAGTATCACTATAGTTTTTGTCTCTCCATCTGTACAGCAGTTTGGGAAATTTCACTGTTTTGCATGTCATATGAAAAAAAATAAGATTTGCATCAGGCAACTCATGACGGTTGTATAATTGCAGAGTTGGTCTGATAAGGTTTAAAAATACTATACATTGACAATGTGTAGCTTCGTATCATGGGTTTAATTACCTTGAATGACAAACTTGATGATGCTGATATGAGCCATATGGGCACATATAGTGTGGTGTGTGTTGCTCAGTGCCCTGAGCGTTGAGGCCAGTGTGTGACTTGGTGGTTTGTGAGCGGAGTTTTTTTATTTGCTGGCATTTTACCCAACCGCTTTTGAGAGGAAGCAAGTTTTGTTTGTGGCAAGTTTCATTCAACAGACTTCCTGTTTTTGCTGAAAGTCTCCCAGAGACATTTTTCAGCGCAATGACCCTGAGACAAATTCTGCTGACTGAACACAGAGCACTGCAGTGAGTGTTGGACCATCTGGAGATGTTTGTGTTCAAGCAGATTCACATGCTGCACAGTTTACATTTTTATAAGTGCATGTTCCTCATTTTGTGAATAGGGCATTTTTCTCTGACACTGTGTGTATGTAGTATATGTGTGTGTGTGTGTGTGTGTGTGTGTGTGTGTGTGTGTGTGTGTGTGTGTGTGTGTGTGTGTGTGTGTGTGTGTGTGTGTGTGTGTGTGTGTGTGTGTGTGTGTGTGTGTGTGTGTGTGTGTGTGTGTGTGTGTGTGTGTGTGTGTGTGTGTGTTGTGCCTGATACATTGTTGTCAGTCTGTGAGCAGAGGGAGGGTGTTGGTGGATAGATAGCTATGCCTGTTGCTGATGCACAATAAGGCACTGACTCATGTTACACTGACACACTGCCTTGTGTGTGTCTGTGCATGTGTGTCACGTTAAAAGCACATACAAGTTCCCATTGCATGCATGTTTAAATGTGTTTTCATTATATGTTGTGTTTTGTGTGTGTTCTTGCTTGTGTGTTCATGCCTGTTCCTGTCCTCAGTCCCGGTGAGCATTAAACTGGGCTGGGATTGGTGGGCACCGCCCAGCTCTCCACTCTGCTGCCAGGTCAGTGGTTGACTGAGCCTCCCATACCAAACCCCAGCACGACAAGAAACACATGCCACACCTTCACTACCATCACCCACAAAAAGAACCATACAGTAAAAGAAGAAGTACAGAAGGAGTTGTTTTTTGGTGTTTCTTTTCTCATTAAAAACCTGAAACCTGCCAACATTTATTTACAACCACAACATTTATCATGCTGTAAGTTTCTTGATTACCATGTAACCATTACCTTAAATTGCATTTCTTTGTTATTGTTGATGTCAAAGAGTTTGCATCAGAGCTGCGTTAAATGCTGTCTCTGTCTGAACTGACAATAAGTGACCGGCAACAGTAACCACTTGTCCACAGCCCAAATCTTTTGATTTTCCTTGAGCATTGTTTGGGTTCTAGGTTGCATTTAAAAGATGCTGAGGTGTTTTCTGGCAACTTTGCATATCAGTCAGGTCTGTCAGTCAAGATCTACTCAAGCGTAAGGGATTTTGCAACAGAAACTGCAAATGTAAAAAAAAAAAAAAAAGATCCTTTACAGATTAGAGCTGTGTGAAACTGCCTAACTGAGGCACCCTGCTCAGTCCCATATTGGTCCCAGCTTATCATCCAGTGCATTCCCAGTAGGAGACTTGTTTCTGACCCATTACGGCCACAGCTGAGTACAAGCAGAGCAAGAGTGATAAGGTGGTGGATGGGGGGGACAACAATAACACAACAGACCCCCAAAATAAAACCCTTGAGCCTGGAATAGTTCCTCAGCCCCGCCAGCCTGGCTACACATAACACGTGAATGTGACATGTGTTTCTCGTTTCTCGTTTCTCGTGTATACTGTACACGCGCACACACACACACACACACACACACACACACACACACACACACACACACACACACACACACACACACACACACACTCTCACCCTGCCACAGCCACCCATCCCAAAATCCATATTGATTGTTCCACCAGAGAACTGCTGTTGGTACTTTGAGGTCATTTTGCTCCTGAAGTTGAGATGACAGGTTAATCAATATGTGTTCTAAGAGCTGACAATCAGGTGTCAACTTCAATATGTTTACTAGGCTGTGACCTTAAGTTAGTCTTTCATAGTTTGTATATTTGTCTAAAGTAACTGATATTCATATTGTGTACATATTAAGCAGGGTGTTTTCTCATATGTTTTACCGTTTTTTTTTTATATAGCAGTTACTTAATATATTGTTTTAGTTATATTGTTCATTTGTGAAAATGTGTAAGTAACGCTATACTTACCACTTAACAAGATAATTTTCTCAGTATATGGAGCATCAGCTAAGGAAAGGGGATGTAGATCAGTCACGGTGTTCAGTATATGTTGTTCACACTCTATGTTGAGCTGTTGCGGGTGCGTGTTGCTCTGTATTCTGGCTGGACGTGTAGCTCTAGTTGTGTGTGACTGCCGTATGTTGCATCCTCGATGGTCATTAAACCAAGTTTGAAGTAAGACAACTTGTTTCCATTTCTTCAAACTTCTTCAACAGTTGTGCTCTAGAGTGTCTGTTTCATTCCTGTGTGTAAATATACGGTAGTTTCTAGGCACAGAGCGTCCTCTGCTGGATAGTCAGTCCATCTTCAGCAGACTGAATCAGCAGCACTCTGATGTTACTCACATATTGGGTGAATTTCAACATTCTCTGATGTTCCAGATAAAACAAATTAACTTGGTGTGAACTCAGTGAATGGGAATGTGGGTGTTGTTGGAAATGCTGAAGTATGCTTGGTCAACTTACCTTGGACAAATAAAGATTAAAGCCAAAAGGAAATGACATGAAGAGACACTACCCTCTAATGTAACACATTCTGGTCAACTGCAACTGCAGGCTGTGTGTTTTGTGGGAGGCACAAAAGAAGCTGCATGACTTCAATATGAATAAGAACTAAGCAGCAAACACAGGTCACATTTCCACAAATCAGACATGTGTAAGATGATTGCATGTACTGTAAAAGCAGCACAAACCATAATTAGAAAAGTCTGATTAAGTGTGATTGTTTCTCTTCACACTGTTTTATTTTTTTAATTGGTGACCTCAGAGACGCTGTGACCATGTTGTTGTACACTCTGTGGCATGAATGCATATTTTAATTCTGACTAAACCAGCTCTCTGATAAACTCCTCCTGTCTGGGTAAAGGGATGCTAACCATTGAAATCAACCACAGTAACAACCAGCTGAAACAAAAACCTTCAGACTGCATGGTTGGAAGTCACTGCACTCAGATTAATGTGTGATTTCTCCACTAGGTGGTGCAAGTCTTTCTCTGTTCTGATGTCACACATTCACTGCAGTAAAGACAATGTGCGAAATGTGAGAATTACATTGCTGTGAAACATATCTAAAAAGGATCGCTTCACTTTTATCAACTCTGACTGTACTGGGCCCAATATCGAGCTGGGATCGGCTCCAGCCCCTGCTGTTAGCCTATATCTGATTATCTTTATAGAGGATAATCAGGTATAGGCTAATGGATGGACAATTTCACACACATTTTTAGTTTAGCTAAACTTGTGTAATAAACTTGTATATCAAAACTAAAGACTTTTGTTTACACATAAAAAAGGGATACATATAATTTTCAATAACAGGATAGTTAATACCTTCAGTGTACTAATAACTGGTTACAAGCATCTATCTGTCAAGTTTGGTGTTATTTTGCAGATAAGTGTTGGTATAATGTGTATATACTGTTTATCAGCCAGGGGAAATAAAGTAATATGTCTGACAGAGAGCATAGTGAGTCTTTTAGAAGAATGTATAAACATATAGAACTTGAAAAGCTGCAACAGAATGCTAAGTTTATCAACACTGAAGCTGTCTGTCAAGTTGTGTTATGCAGGACTCTAAAGCATAGAAAATACTTACGTACTCTGGACTGTAAAATAGTGAACATGTCTATTAAATGAATTAATGAAAAACTAGATTTCCCTGTCAGTTTCTCTGTAGCTGTGAACTTCCATCATATCATCAGCAGACTGACTGATAATCTGATATTTAGATAAAAGGCCAATAACACTTGATACGTATATCAGTATAAACTTGGTAGAGACACACACAAACACTTATATGTGCACTTTCTCACCCTCCCAAACACACTCATGCGCACACACATGAATGACACTCCCCCTGGCAGCTTATACTCATTACCAGACGTTATGTTGTCATAGGAGCCAGCAGCCAGCTGGACCGTAGAAGTCATTTGGCTTGTAGATTTGGTTACACAGCGGCCTCACAAACACCTCTTTCTCAGCAAACCTCCACCCCTGCGTCTGTTTTGAGGTCCAACATGTTTCACAAGCACGTTGCACAAGGAGGGAAGAGAGCATTGGTGGAAGGTGTACAGGGTTTTAGTTTAGACGAAAATCTAAACTTGGTAAACAGCTCAGTGTTATTGGAAATAACTGCACGAAAAACGTAATATTTGTTCCATGGATCTTGGTATTAAAAATGTACACAAAGGAAAAAGTTGGGGACGTTTTTGGATGCGCGAGAACTGTCCATGAAGTCCATGCTTTGTCGGTTTGTGTTCAGTCCTGTGAATAATTTAGCCATTATTCCACTGCATGATTTTAAACTCAAGTTAGTTTACAAGAAATCATTTTGAAAGTGAGACTTGCATAAATCTACTTATCATGTCGGCAGGGTTTGCATATGTTGTCAAAGCAGTAACTCCTGTAAGGGACTCCCAAGGGCAAAGTGGTCCCATGCAGGAAGGCACTCTTGTGGGCCCAAACGTGGGCCCATGTGCTCAGCCAGATAAACATAATGGACGGCCACCACCGTGTGCACTTATGTAAGCGTTTAGTGCATTGCCAGACAGGTGGTTAATAGGGAAAATGTGGTTTGTGTCTGACCCAATTCCACTGAAGGTGAGATGGGGGTCAGTGTGAATGAATACAGTCCCACAGAACACAGAGTAGTTCAGCATAAGGAAATCATTTGTTTATAATTATTATTTTAATTAACTTCTTTCCCACTTTATTGAATTCAAAAGCTTAAAGGGACATCTATAAAAGCATATTAAAACACCTACGGCAGGGAAAAGGAAATGAATAAGGACCTCATCGGCTTACCGTACATATCTGATGTCAGAAAGGTGTTTGGAGGGAGGGGGTTTCCGAAGCTTTTCTACCGTCCAACAAGCACTTCTGAAGAATCGTTGCTAGCTTAATTTCATTTGAGCTGGACAGTGAGCTTCTTCTTGTTTCCACAAATGCAGGGGAATCTTTGCCTGATTGCCTAGAATTTTGTTCATATTTCTGAACAACTGAGCCATAAATGTAGTCGCATGTCTGGAACTCAGTGTGGAAATTAAATAATATGAGCCCACAGCTGTTACCATAAAATCAGCCAATAGCAGCAGTGCAGTAGCGTGGCTTTTATATGAAACTGAGGCAAGTCTATACAAATGTCATAAATTTACTTAAATACACCCCTTTTTATTTAGATCTAGAGTGGAAAAAGAGTTCAGTCAGCAGCTTTCAGATAAACCTGGTCAACTTGAGCAGGTTGAGAGAACAGCTGAAGGTAAAACATTAGATTCGGCCTCCACATCCTCATCACGTAACCGCTTTTGATAGGCTAAGTCAGTATTTTAAACGTCTGACATTTTAAAGCCTACCGCACTCCACGTCCTCCTTCATGTGCCTTCCAACACGTCTGACTCGTCCGCCTGCTCGGTTTCTTGAAAGACAAATATTTGTCTGTGATGTCAACAGCAGCGAGATCGTCAGTTGGTGAGATCATCAGGTCCAGTAAGTCTATGACTCCCTGACTGCTGAAACTGAACTGGTGCTCCTCAACTGGAGCACGCTGCAGGTGGAGCTCAGAATTATCCTGTGAATTATACAATTAAACCTGATGCTATAAATGGACCGTATATGGTGGGGTTCTAAAACCATCAATAATATAGTGTGTTTTTTCTGTTCCAAGGTGCTGGTCTCTGAAAAACATACTGCACATACAGTATCCACCACACATATATTCACACACACACACACACACACACACACACACACACACACACACACACACACCACACCCACCCATACGCGTGATGCAACTACTACGACCACAGACCCCCCTCTATCTCTCTCACTCACACACACACACATACTACACATACACTCACACATAGTTCATGTCTTTTTTAAAGCCTCAGTAGTCCATGTGCCAGTGAGGCACAGAGAGAGCCATAGAGAGGGAGGGAGGGAGGGAAGGAGGGAGGAGTGTCTCTCCAGAAAACAAAGAGAGTTCAGCGCTGAACTCTTCAATGTAGATTTGAAACCAACAGCTTTAGCTTTCCGCGTTCAGCTCTCCAAAACCGCAAGAAACAGCAGCGCTGAGGGAACGACTCTTCCAAACCCACTCTGCTTTGATCCCCCTTCCTTTTTTTCACCCTCGACTTGTTTCTGGACTGGAGGCATGCTGCTGAAACACACTGAGGAGGGCTTTCCTCCGTCTGGCTGCGCGTCAATGGAAACCTGGTGTGGTGTGGAGGCAGAGGAGAGAGCGCACAAGAGCCGAGTAGTAGAGGAGCACCCAGAAGAGGAGGAAGAGGAGTATTAGTAAAGAACAAAGCAGAAGGCAAACAAAAACAACCACAAACATGAGTTTACCGACTAACTGTGTGTATCTAGCCCCCTCGGTCCAGGATCGCTACTTCAAAGTGAGGAATGGGAATATCTGCGGGTCGCCGTGTGCTGTCAACCGGCCCATCGACATTGTGCAGAAACGCAGGCGGTAGGCCAGATGTGGTTTTAATCCAGATGTAGTTGCACAACTCTAAACACACTGCTGTCTATTCTTTTTTTTTTTTAACGAAGTTTTAACAATTCTTCAGCTGACAAACAATAAGATGATGATTGAAATAATTCACTGTAATATTAATTATGTACAATTCTTACTTTACATGCTTTACTTACTTTTATTAAGTTGCATTCAGTAATGAGGTATAGTGTTTTAATGATAATTAATAGTCTATCTCCTATGGTAACATTTCTATAAGATGGCTGTCACAGCCTCATGAAAACATATATATATATATAGTATATATTGATAAAGGTCAGGAAGGCATTTACTACTTTTCATGTCTTTTCTACTAAAACATATCTTTAATTTTTGTCGTAAAAATTATTTATTAATAAAGTTTATTTATTTTATAGCGTGTTCGTGATATTGAACCCACCGCCTCCACAATATCTAGCACTGAACACTGAGTTTATTATTACCATATTGTTGGCTAGTCATTAGAGTGTTATACTTGTGACTATAGTATTGTTTATGGTGTTACTGCAGCGGTTTGCATTGTGTTAGGACTACTCAATACTAATTTAAGCTAAATGAACTACTTCATCATGAATTTATTATGCAAAAGAAATGTCTGAGTTCTTTTGATTGCACCATAATATTCTTGTAGTGACCCTCATTCCATAATTTCTGGAATTTCTGCCTCTAAAATATTCCTGTAATATTCGTAATGACATTTGTAATCTTTTGGTGTTACTTAGCGTGTTACATTTAAAGTGACATTGTATTTGTACCTCATCATGATCATACTTGACTCACAGTACAGTGAATCTGTGCTACTCAGAGTTTAAAGTGACCTCAGTGGTTAATGGTATTTTATAGTGTTTTCATTTAGTCTCCGCCATAATCGCCATAATATCCCTACAGTCATCTTTTGTCTGTGCTACTGTGCTAGTAGTGGGTGTACGGGGACCTCTTTGATATTTTTGACATTATGGTAGTAAGATTTCATTAGATAAATGTGTCACAAGTATGCATAATTCATTTACACTACATAATCTGAGTAATTTTGCTGTCTTTAATCCAGATGGATTTACAGTAGTGAGATCAGAAAGAGGATTAAGCCTTTTTTACTTTATTGTCAAAATTACAATCAGGTGTAAGAAGGTCAAGGGTCAGAACTTGCAGGTAAAAGATTGAACAAAATATGTACTTTTTACTTCTGGGAACTAAATCCGTTCAATCCAGGATGTAAAAAATAACACCCACAGGACAGTGGAGTCGAGCTCAGACTTAACAAATGACCTGAGTTTGTTTTAGAAGCGTTGCTTCATTAGTGTAATGGTGAGTCAGGTGGACTGAAGTGGCTCTACAGGGAAGATCTGAATATGGGTGTGTGTGGGTGTGTGGTGAAGCTTGTAGTTTTGACAGTGTTTATATATCGTTAATTACTACAGAGTTTGTAGCAAAACACATTGAAATATTTATTCTCTTATTAACACTGAAAAACATACACCTGAAATACTCTTTCTCTCTACAGTATTTGCTTGTTTTTTACACACTTACCGTATTTTCTGCACTATAAGGCGCACTTAAAAGCCTTTAATTTTCTCAAAAAACGACTGCGCCTTATAATCCGGAGCGCCTTATATATGGATCAACCTCTCGGATCACTGCCCCGTTGACGGGACACTGCGTCGCTGTAACCTCGATAAAATTTCCACTCATTCACGTTTTTATAACTTTAAAGCATTAAATATTCAAAATATACAGCCATGCGACACACCAATTGAAAGCTTAGCCTCTAATGATTCATTTAAGCCCACATACAAAGCATACAATGATTTATAGCAGTTACACAACTGTTACAAAGTAAACAATTTACAATAAAACAATTTAGCCATAATCTGCGCAGCTGTCGAGAGTGCATCCATACCTGATTACGTTGTCCTTTCAGCAACAAAGTGGTATTTTGGCCAAAACTTGATTTTCATAAATCCACAAAAGTCCAAGGAAATGTAATATCCAAGCTTTATATTCCAAAACGATCTGTTCGCCTCACAATGTTGAAGTTTCTGGCCGAATCACAACGGAAAAACGCGTTTTCCATTTCCGCACTTGTCATGGTCGCTAGCTTCTCTGCCCAGCTTGCTACATGATCGATGTGGGCGTCATCGTATTCCCTAGCTTCTAAGCTTTCGATTGGTAGCTCATATTAGCCAATCCGTTCAGGTTTGCCTCTGATATGGCCAATGGAAGCGGACAAGCCGATGACAACATGTCAGGGACCACGTTGAGACGATCGCCATTTTCCGGACCACTTAGATTTAAATGCTATAAGGAGGGAGTGAACGGAGTTGTCAGAACGCTTCATAAAGTTTGACTTTATCTGACGGTTTTGTTGACGTTCCCTTTAGCACAGCTCCATCTAGTGGATGCATAACGCAACCCCAGTCAAACGTTTGACTGCAGTATCTTCTATTCTATGCGCCTTATAATCCGGTGCGCCCTATATATGAAAAAAGTTCTAAAATAGGCCATTCATTGAAGGTGCGCCTTATAATCCGGTGCGCCTTATAGTGCGGAAAATACGGTAAATACATTTCACCAAATAATGCACACTCACACACACTAGGTCTAGCCGTTTTACACATTTTAATGTGGAAATGTTGATATTATATCTTTTAATGGGCAATTATATTATATAGCATTTTCAGGTAAATACTTGTATTTTGTGTTTGTACTAGAACATGTTTACATGCTTTAATGTTCAAAAAACACTTTATTTTTCTCATACTGCCCATGGCTGCTGCACCTATATTCACCCTCTGTATGAGACCCTCTGTAGGAGCACCTGTCTCTTTAAGCCCCCCTCCCGACAATGCCCAGTCTGCTCTGATTGGCTAGAGTGTTTCTGGAATCAGCGCTTCGCTGTTTCGCTAGCATCAGCTGGAGCTACTGCAACGGAGTATATAGCAATGAAATGACCAACATTAGCCGCCAACATTAGCTACAGCTATGTGGCGTTAGCATGCAGCTACTTAATATTTAGCAGTAGGTTAACGTTAAAAATTGCAGATAAGGCTTTTAAACCAAATAATCCATAACCAGAAATGTTTCAGGAGTAATGTGACCCGGAATCGGAGAGAATTTAACCCCCTGACAGCCAAGATGACATTGTTTGCTGCCGTAGTATGTAGCTACATGCGACAATGTTGACACCGCAGAAGCTTAAAAAACACTTCAGTAGTTCCTGCCTGGAGCAGATAACCAATCATAGAAGTCCGGCTTAGAGTTGCATAATACTTAACCAAGAGTAGAAAAACTGTTGAAACTGGAGCGTTCAGAACCGAAATCTAAATGTTTTAGCTCACAGGAATTTCTCTAAAATGGAAGTAGGAAATCCAACATTATTACATTGTAGATATGACAGAAAATACGGAAAAGCATAATATGTCCCCTTAAATGTTGCTTTATCAATTAAAAAACTTCATTTTTATTAAAATCAATACATATATCACTCTTGATTGTTTTTTTTCTTCATTTTTTTTATAGCATATGCATCTCACACACACACACACACACACACACACACACACACACACACACACACACACACACACACACACACACACACACACACACACACTTCATTCTTACCAGATGAGTATAGCCTACCTGAAAGAGGCTGCTGCTCACAGAAGGAAATGTGACTAATTTTGCAGCCGGCCTTTTAGAAGTCATGACGACATCTGCTTTGTTGGGCGTGGAGGGGATCAAAGTGTCTTTATAATGTCAACCCACCAATAAAAAACCTACAAATGGAAATTGCTAATGAACGCCGAGTCGGACGTATTTATAGGCCTGATGGATTGACCACATGTGTGTAATAGCACAGTCAAAAAGCAGCGGAGAAAAGTAGAGTGCACTTTATAATCGTCCAATTCCTTTTAACCCTGCAGCCTGTGTAGTTTCCATTAATTCCTTCACAGAAACATGCTGCTTTCATCGTCACCGCTTTACCTCGTAAAGTTAGAGGTTTAACAGTTAGTTTTGGCAAACAGCGATTCACGTCTGTCGGCGAATATATTCAGCTTCTGCTTTTACGGTTATGATGATGTAGGAGTTTGCTGTGTGTGAAATGGCATCAGTGAGGTTTCAGTCACCTCCTCTTTACTTACTGCCTGATATAGTTATCTCTTCTAAGCTCAGTTATCTCAAATACTACTCTCACTTTCTGTTAGTGCCATATTCTGTCTTGTCTTTTCACTTTCTGTCCTGTCCTTTAATTTTCCGACTTGTCCTGCTCTATCACACCCTGTCCTGTCTTCTTACATTACATACATAATTTTTACTTGCAGCCTAAGGTACTGTTGATTTGTCAGGTAGTTTGCTGTGTTAAACAAAATCATACATTCCTTTCAGGCTTGTCATTGTTACTCTTTTCATCAGTACACCTGTAACTTCAGTGGTGGTGATGATGATGAAGACTAACGTCATACTCTGACTTACTCATCATGTTTTACCTCCAAGCACGGATCACTGATGTCAACTAGACACTGACTCATACAGTGAGATGGGGAGCTAATGGCATATCTATCTTTAGGGTCCAAAATGTACTTTTTGGTCTTTCTACCAATGGCGGATAAACTTAACGGCCGAAATATTTTTCAACCAGCTATAAAACTATTTAAAAATACGACCAGGTCCTATTTGTTGTGTACCTGCGGCAAACACGGCAGCTCATTCCATTGGTGTTGCTGTCATTAAAAAGCCAATTTCTCCTGACTTAGTTTATCTGTGAAGCGCAACTTCTCTGTACATTTCTTTTAACTGTACTTCCAGCATGCTCTTCATTTTTCCTTTTAGGTTGATCTCTTCCGGCAATGTGCAGGGCCGCCCCATACTTGCAGACTCTCTTTGCGGTTAGCACAAAATTCTCTACCCAGCTTTATAGAAAGAGTAAGGGCAACCAGAGCAACGGTGGACAGTGAGGGTCACTTAAAGAATTGGGAAACTAACTCAGCAAAAAAAGAAACTTTCAACTGCTTTTTTATTTTTTATTTTCAGCAAACTTCACTAAATATTTGTATGAACATAAAAAGATTCAACAACTAAAACATAAACTGAACAAGTTTCACCGACATGTGACTAACAGAAATGGAATAATGTGTCCCTGAACAAAGTGCGGTAGTTGTTACACGTGGTCTGCCACTGCGAGGACGATCAGCCATTCTTCCTGTCTCCCTGTAGCGATGTCTTAGGCGTCTCACAGTACGGACATTGCAATGTATTGCCCATGCCACATCTGCAGTCCTCATGCCTCCTTGCACCATGCCTAAGGCACGTTTGCGCAGATTAGCAGGGACCCTGGATATCTATATTCTAGTGTTTTTCAGAGTCCGTAGAAAGGTCTCTTTACTTTACTTATTTTTTTATAACTGTGACCTTAATTGCCTACCGCCTGTAGGCTGTTATCGTCTTACCGACCGTTCCACAGGTGCATGTTCATTAATTGTCTATGGTTCATTGAACAAGCATGGAAAACATTGTTTAAACCCTTTATAATAAAGATCTGTAAAGTTTATTTGGATTTTTACTAAATTACCTTAAAAATACAGTGTCCTGGAAAGTGGACGCTTCTTTTTTTGCTGAGTTAAAATTGACGGTCATACATTGCATGCCGCCACCAATGTGCAGAGTCGATGCAAAACAAAACATGGTTAATCAACTCGTGTTGTAGTGATGAGTTTGCAGTGAAGTACAGTAGGCCTAGATGAGCAACCCGCCAATGGCGGCTGACCTTATTAATTTTATGCGCCAACGTACACACATCTACTGAGTGGCGGGTGCTGATTTTGGACCCTGTCTATCTTGTAGTAATAATAATAACAATGATTCTACTTTTATGTTTTCATCAGTCACCAAAGTTACTCAGCACTGTAAGATCAAAGCAACACATCAGCCGCCATAAGAAGCCATACATAACCAACATAAATTAGATTATACAAATTTTTTTATTTTTCCATTTGAAGGACACCTGCCATCTGTTCATTGCTATTCTGATGCTGATTATTTAGTTTAGGTGGGTTTATCCTCAACTCCGTCCTGTGTTCCATTACTGTTACACCTGTTCTTCGGTGAAATTAGAGCTCCGATGTGATATTTCTTGAAGTTGGTAGCAGACAGGATTTAGTTCCTGTGGTCAGAGGCGTTTTGCTCTTTGCATGTTGGTGACATTCATAATGAAATGTCTCGTGTATGTGCAGCCTTGTGCTCTTCGCTGCCTGTAAAACAACACACTAAACACGTCACAGTTTATAGTACTTCCACAGAACTTCACTGGGTCTAAGCCGTTTGTGTTTTAGTATTTATGGGAGTATTTAAGGATCTGGTCAGTGTTTGAATAATTAACAACACCCTTTTTCTCCCATTAACCTAAACATAAAATAAACCACAGTGTATTTTTTTTTTAACTGCAGTTTCTCACTATGTATATTCATGAAGTTGTAAGAGGTCAACCAGTTTGTATTTTTAAGTTTAACATAGTATATAATTCACAGGGTTTTCTTAACCTGAAGCTGCACATTTAGGAAAAGGTGCCTGCACATATTTTTGCATAAAACTGATCCACTGACATATCTGCTAGCAAATCTTTTCAACCTATGTCAAAGCAATACAAACATAGTAGTGTTGATATAAATGTCTTTAGCTGTAGCTGACGACTGCAGTCAGCTACACCGATAAAGGCTACTCTTGCTCCTTTCTGTGTAATGTATTGTGCTCATTTTTTTAGACTAAATATGTATGGAAACTCTTGGGCTGGATGGGGACAATAATATTCTCACAGCCTGAAACCACAAAAGCTCTAAATCATACTGATGAAATAAGTTTTAGGCTAACAGCATTTAGTAAGAATAACTTCCCACGACTTATGACTCCCTACTACTATCAGCAAATGAAACTGATACATTTCTGACCCCTAAATGAAGATTGCATTTACCATAACATGATAAGCAATTTAGTGAATGAACTAAATAATATGTTGAAAATAATATGTTGAAAATGTTCTATCATCATTCGCTGTCTGTGTGACTATGGCACAAGTCAGACAGAAACCTCGAACATCAAACCTTCGTCAGATCAGGATACCAGTGGCCTGCTGATATCTGATATTTAATTGAAGGCCAACATCTGAGCCAAATATCAGTTTAACTCATGTACTCTCTACGCAGGTATCTTCTGACTTTTCATGCCATCTGTATACAGCCTGTCCCTCCAAACAGTTTAGAAATTAGATTTGACCTTTGGTGGTGTCACAGCAGTTTGGCCAGCCCTCCGGGCCTTAGCCCATGTCAACACACTGTGACGTGATGCACAGCTCACTCTACATGTGGTCAAAGGTCCTCACTAGCTGCCAGCATGTTGGAACATAATGTAAACGAAGAGTCACGTTAGTTCGGGCCAGTGGTGTAGTCTAATGTATTGCAGTGGCTATACTGTACTGTATATATACTGTATATGTTTGGGGCGGTGGGGTCTGGGTGCCCTCCCCCAGGGAAATTTTGTGCGTCAAAAACGTTGCTGCATTTTGATACACTTTTATGCACCAATTCACAGCTGAAATTACTTTTATTTAGCCTACGCAAAGAAAAGAAAAACACCGATGACAATTCAAAATATGTCAAAAATATAGTGGAAAGTATGTTGTTGTATGTCATTGCACATTTTTAAGTAGGTATAAGTATGGTAATCCTGGAGCTTTCTTATTGAGTATACTGCATATACCTGCATATCACGTAGACTACTGAAGGATTTTATTCTAAAATGTGACCGGTCTGGCCCTACAAAGGCCAGACTTAATCTGACTCCAATTCTATGGTCACTGAATAGTGTTCGTTTACTGGTAGATCAGAGGAAAAGACTCAGGATTCAAAATAAGATTCGTGCAGTTAAAGTTAATAACAAGCTTTAGTGAATGATATTGCAAAATACAATAATCTTGTGCACAAGGATCAGATTACTATCGCTATAACCTAGCAAACAGACAGAGTTTCCCCCAGCATCTGATGCCGGTTAACCCAGAACCCTCATTTTTTATCCATTTTCTCTGCTTCATCCGTGGTGCTGTTATCAGTTGGAAGTAGTCCCGATCTTCTGGCTCCAGCCGGCTCCTTAACGATATGTAACACACCGTATGAAAACATGACCTTGACTCAGCTCAAAAGAGACAAGTGGCTAATGTTGGATCGTAACACCTGTCTGTTTTTAATCTCCTGCAAATTTAAGGAGTTTTCATGAGAGCCAGGTCATTCCCATACTTTGTGTCACAAATCACGCGCTTGCAAAACACTGACCATTGTTGTCTCTCCCTGTTCATCTGGGAAAGGAATCCTCCTTTTGGTTAAAGTTTTAATTATCTTTGTTGAGCAAATGCTGCATCTTCAATTTAATAAGTCGTATCACTTCCCAAGACCAGATGGCTTCCTTGTGGCCCAGAAGAACAGAGAGAGACATGTCAGGTCATGAAATCTGAGGCCTTATACTATACTCTTAACAAAATAATCCTACACTACACCACTGGTTCGGGCTCACCGTGGGTACGAGTCATCTGTCAGTACCATCTGACCGTATCAGTGATCTCATTATACCACTGCAACTAGTTAGGTTTTACTCACCTGTACTGACAGTGCTGATGTACAGTATTTCTCCCTCCACAGATTCCAGCGCCATCTGTTTTAGTTTATTTCCATACTTGTCACAGGCATATCTTGCCTTCTGTATCCCATTTCTCAGAGATATGAATCTGATGGGTTTGACTAAGGTGGTTGTTGCTTCCCACACTGAATTCTATGCAACTTCAGTGACACTACATATTCTGCCAAACAACGTGGGTTATATCCTTTGATTTAAGTGTTTCCCCCTCAGTTGCAGCCGGGTATGGTACTTAAAATTGTTTATTGAGATCCATCCATCCATCTTCGTCCGCTTATCCGGTATCAGGTCGCGGGGGGAGCAGCTCCAGCAGGGGACCCCAAACTTCCCTTTCCCGAGGCACATCAACCAGCTCCGACTGGGGGATCCCGAGGCGTTCCCAGGCCAGGTTGGAGATATAATCCCTCCACCTAGTCCTGGGTCTTCCCCGAGGCCTCCTCCCAGCTGGACGTGCCTGGAACACCTCCCTAGGGAGGTGCCCAGGGGGCATCCTTACCAGATGCCCGAACCACCTCAACTGGCTCCTACGCAAAGGAGCAGCGGCTCTACTCCGAGCTCCTCACGGATGACTGAGCTTCTCACCCTGTCTGTAAGGGAGACACTCTCCTGACGAAACCCATTTCGGCCGCTTGTACCCTGGATCTCGTTCTTTCGGTCATGACCGAGCCTTCATGACCATAGGTGAGGGTAGGAACAAAAACTGACCGGTAGATCGAGAGCTTTGCCTTCTGGCTCAGCAAAATAGATTGAATGTAATACCGCACCCGCTGCGCCGATTCTCCGACCAATCTCCCGCTCCATTGTCCCCTCACTCGCGAACAAAACCCCAAGGTACTTGAACTCCTTCACTTGGGGTAAGGACTCATTCCCCACCTGGAGGAGGCATTCCATCGGTTTCCTGCTGAGAACCATGGCCTCAGATTTAGAGGTGCTGATCCTCATCCCAGCCGCTTCGCACTCGGCTGCGAACCGATCCAGTGAGTGCTGAAGGTCACAGGCCGATGATGCCATCAGGACCACATCATCTGCAAAGAGCAGCGATGAGATCCCCAGCCCACCGAACTGCAATCCCTCCCCACCCGGACTACTCCTTGATATCCTGTCCATAAATATTACAAACAGGATTGGTGACAAAGCGCAGCCCTGGCGGAGGCCAACCCTCACCTGAAACGAGTCCGACTTACTGCCGAGAACATGGACACAGCTCTCACTTTGGTCGTACAGAGATTGGATGGCCCTGAGAAGAGACCCCCTCACCCATACTCCTGCAGCACCTCCCACAGTATCTCCCGAGGGACCCGGTCATACGCCTTTTCCAGATCCACAAAACACATGTAGACCGGATGGGCATACTCCCATGCTCCCTCCAGGATCCTTGCGAGAGTAAAGAGCTGGTCCGTTGTTCCACGACCAGGACGGAATCCGCATTGTTCCTCTTCCACCCGAGGTTCGACTATCGGCCAAACCCTCCTTTCCAGCACCTTGGAGTAGACTTTACCAGGGAGGCTGAGAAGTGTGACGCCCCTGTAATTGGCACACACCCTCTGGTCCCCCTTTTTAAAAAGGGGAACCACCACCCCGGTCTGCCAATCCTTTCACACTGTCCCAGACTTCCACGCAATGTTGAAGAGGCGTGTCAACCAAGACAGCCCCTCCACACCCAGAGCCTTGAGCATTTCTGGACGGATCTCATCAATCCCTGCGGCTTTGCCACCGTGTAGTTGTTTGACTACATCAGTGACTTCCGCCTGGGAAATTGACAACGATCCCCCATCATCCTCCAGCTCTGCCTCTAACATAGAGGGCGTGTTAGTCGGATTCAGGAGTTCCTCAAAGTGCTCCTTCCACCGCCCTGTTACCTCCTCAGTTGAGGTCAACAGTGTCCAATCCTTACTGTACACAACTTGGATGGTTCCCCACTTCCCCCTCCTGAGGTGGCGAACAGAAGCACCTTGGTGCCGACCGAAAGTCCTTCTCCATGTCTTTTCCAAACTTCTGAGATGTTCCCAAATATTTAATAGAGTAAATGAAGTTCACAGTTACACCACTAGGGGTAGCTCAACAGATTTTGTACCCCCCCCGAGCTAAAACTAATCTGGGAAAACAGTCTTTTCTTTATGCTGGAACTACCCTTTGGAACCGGTTACCTACACTCAAGACAGTCCGAAGCAGTTTTAAACAGGGTTTGAAAGTATGGCTTAGGTGCCAATCATAGTCATTACCTATTTTTATTGTTTTTTTTCTTTTTTGTATAACATGGATGAATTTGTTTAATGTATGATGAATGATTGATGTGTGATCTGCTGCCACTTGTCCTCTCCCCCTGCCCTTATAGGGACCACAATGGAAATAAGTCTATGGGCTTTATTGTGTCATCCCTGACTATTTATGTATTTTAATGTATGACACAGAGTACTTTTTCCTATTTTATATTTAAGTGTCAAATAAAATCAATCAATCAATCAATCAAGCACATGGAGATGGCTTGTAGATAAGAAACTGACTAATACAATATGGCACTGTAGAAACACAGTAGGGATTTCTGGCACAACTTCATCTATATCCAAGGTGCATGTAGAAGGGTCTGAAGAGGTCAAAACTCCAGTATTACCTTTTTAGTATGAATAACTTTATTGTGAGTGGTCTCACAATAAATATTATTTATAGTGTTGCTGGAGTTGTTCCTCATTGATTGAGTATGGTGGCAGGTTTTATATTTGGTTTAAAAAAATCGATTGGATTATAAACACATTAGAAAATCATGTTAGAGCAGATCATAGTCTGTGATTTGATGTCTGAAGGGAACTTTTGGTTTGATGTTCAAAGACAGCTGTTCTTGTCTGTTTATGTTCAGTCAGTCTCTTGTCCAGGATCCTTGCCATTTCAGATGAACTGCAGTGTTCCCCACAGCTGTCACATTGTGATGTCATGATGATGTCACACATCCCTCCAGTTTTCCGCTCCAGGGATTTTGTCTTTAGGGTTTAACAGCGAATATCTTCAGATCTTTATTATTTATACATATTTCTAGAAAGATCCATCACCCCCCTCCCATTATTGAATGCTTAAAATGTTGTACCTAACTCATATATTCAGCTAATACAGTCAAGCACTTTGTGACAAAGCTTTTTTTGACCCCGGGTGAGGACAGGAAATATTGACGTGCCAGTGGCTGTTCACTGGACTTGATCCCAAATCGTTCATGCAATTCACGGCTGACGCCTCAACCCGCTGAACCACAGGAGGCCTCTGCTTCGAGTCTTTGGAGTCACTCCTCTGCGTTCCTACATCAAACACGCCTCAACAGAAATCCCAATGCGTCCACAAGCTCCGCCAGCTGGTTTCTGGCTTGAATCTTTTTAGCGTGTTTCATAGCATCCTTTGTGTTGAAGTCTCTTATTTGGTGGAAAAACAGAACTCCAGCTAGCAGAGCATTGGGTTGGGAATAATTGCAGGCCTAAGAGCTGGTCGATCGGCAATGCAGTGACAGCCATGAAACCACGACTGACGTCAGCAGATGAGTGTGACTGTGTTTGTGTGACTGTGTGTGTACTTGTGTAGAATATCACTGCCAGAATAGTGGACCGAGTGTTATCCTGACGTCTCTGTGACTCTTGTGACTTCAGGAATGATGATCAACTCAGAGCCTGCAGAACCCTTCACAAAGAGGCTCTGTTCCATTATTTTGATGCAGGATTACTAGACAATAGTGTGGTTGATGGACTTTTACGATATCTAAACGAATGAGGAAATAAGGCATCCACCTGCAGCCTGCTTGTCACAGGTGAACTTGATCACCTACGTAGACTTCAGGGCTCTGCCTACCCAGCGGGATACCAGGTAGGGAAAGGTCTGAGGGTTGGAGGAGACTTTCAACAACCTTATTTTATCAGAATTACAAGACTGCAGTGATATGACAAGATTGTGTGTCTGTGTGTGAGTGCTTCAACGATGCTGTCATCAGTTTATGCTACATGATACGCAAATATTTTCATGTTGAAGCTCAGGTTCTTGTAGTAAATAGACGAGATTTTAAAAATAAATACTATTGCATCTATCTACAAGTATCATTGCTATGAATATCTACGGCATCTGATATTATCTAGTGTTTGGTGTGTATTCATAAAACTATTATTTGCTAAATAAATGATGTTGCATAATTAATGATATATGCAAAATATAGGAATGCACCCATCCAACTTTTTCTCCTCTAGTACCACTTCTGATATTTCAACTCTGCTGATACCCAGTACTGATCCGATACCAGCGCGTATTTTTATGCCTCACTGGAACTCACTGGGATAATTTTAATGTAACATGAGGCTGGGATTGCTTAGGCACTAACAACTGAGTTGGCAGTCCTCAGTGACTGTATAAATTCAACTGACAGCAAAAACTATTTAAAATAAAGTGTGTAATGATTTTCAGAAAGAAACTGTATTTAATATGGCTCAGTAATGTAAATGATGATACCCGATCCACTTAGTAAGTTCAGTATCGGGGCAATACCATTCCAGTGTATTGTATCGGTGCATCCCTGATAAAATGTACATACAAAATAGATTAGATTGCCATCCAATGCCTTTTATTATATTCAATAATAATCTAACTCATGTTATTATTGTTAATGATAATAATAAATAAGAAAGATTCACAGTTCTTTATATTACGTAACCACCTGAAAACAATTAAGACAAAAAAACACACTCCCCCCGTCGTCTCCATCTTGTCGTGCCCCACTGATCAGCGATGTGATTGGCTGTTCCTGGTTTGCCCTCGGCTAATTAGAGGAGGAAGAGGCACACTCCAGCCTTACAGCCGGACTCAATCACAGTATACCGAAAGGCGCCAATTAGTGGCATATGAACATGATTAGAGTAGCACTCGGCATGGCCTGTTGCTGGGCAAAGACAGACAGTGTGTGTGCGTGTGTGGGTCCGTGCCCTGAACCAGCCTTTCCAGTTGCGCACCAGTGTGATGTAAGTTTGTTCGATTTTCAGGTCGATTCTGGAGCCAAATCTAGATCTCTACTGCTGGGGCTATAATCACACACCGCCTGCCTGTGTGTGTGTGTGTGTGTGTGTGTGTGTCTGTGTGTGTGTGTGTGTGTGTGTGTGTGTCTGTGTGTCTGTGTGTCTGTGTGTGTGTGTGTCTGTGTGTGTGTGTGTGTGTGTGTGTGTGTGTGTGTGTGTGTGTGTGTGTGTTTCTGGGAGGTTCTGGCCCAGTGTGTTACCCTCCTAACCAGCTTCTAATGATGTTAATGCTCAACAAGCACTGTATGGATTTCTCCCCGGCTGGACAGGCAGAGCTAATCACTGCACATAGACTCTATGATCAATACCCGTCCGGAGGAGTGAATCAACCTTTGAGGCACCCTGCACTCCAAAAATGAAACCACTTGAGCACTACACCAGTCACATTCATATTTAAAGGGCCAGTATGCAAAAAAGGCACCGCAGCACCACAGTTCAAACACCCATGTAACTTGAAAAATAAAAGGTAATTGTCAGGTTTTGTTGTGATCTGTCTACTCTATCTGTAGCTACATGTAAAAGCAGAATTTTCATACCTTATCTCTGGGTTATCAGAAGGTCTACCTGTAGTTAACAAGTTAACATGGAGGTTACAAAAAAACACTCAGTCTTATGGCTGCAAATGTAGCATCAGACCAAAGACTTTGACAGCATGTACAGATAATGATAAAACAAGTGCGGAAACACTGAATAGCTGCGCAACTACACTGGTTGCACGTATACTGTAGTCACACAAATATAGTAGACAACACAAAAGTTGCAACTTCTACAATCTTCAGAATCTAATGATCATTATGTACAGGTTGCACACAGTATCTGATAGGGATTAAGGCCTGTAATGTTCAGCCTCCATCCATTTCTCTTCCTTTCTCTCCTGTGGCAACAATCAAAACAGAGGCCTGCTGTGTTCGAAGGCAAGAGTCCGGAGTTTTCTGCCTGTAGGTCAAAGGTCACACAGAAAAATAATAACACAGCAGCTGGCTTGACTCGGTGCAACCTTCTCCTCCCCTTGGCTATATTTAGAGAGACATGAGCTGCTCTGAGATCAGATGTTGATGTTGGACAGAGAGTGTTTTCTCTGTTTGGACAGCGATCCACAGTGGCTGTTCAGGTGTATAGAAAGAGCAACTGGGCCCTTATGGGGGTGTAGCACTTGGCTTCAATCCACTAGAGTAGTGGAAATAGTTTTCTAAAAAGAAGAGTTAATATTTCATGATCTTTAAATGTTATGAAAATGTTCTTCTCTCTCTGCAGTACAGTCATATACAGTACGACTACAGTAATTCAACTAGTTCTGGGTGATAAATCAAATGAGCTAAGATATAGAATATCCTTGCCTCAACAACAGTAACCAGCCCTTACAACAGTGAATACTGAATTCAAAAGCCTGCGATGTCCCCTCTTTCTTCGGAAAAATATTCCCTGATTGCAGATACAACATTGTGCAGGTGACGTGTTTTTTATCAGTGTCATAGGATAAGCCCTGCAAACTTTTTAGTGTTGTCTTTTGCTGTATTTTCTTTTTTGTTAAAATTAGCTTACATGAGCAGAGAAGTGCAGTGAGTGGATTCTAGGTGAACATACACAACACATCCTTTGATGCAATGCAAACTGCTTTTATCCTTTTTTTCATTGGAACTGTGTAGTCTTTTTTTTTTTTTTTTTTTTTTTTTAGATTGATTTTAGAAAAACATGTATTTCATCAGCACAAGGTAGTTATGTATTTTGGTGAATATTAAAAATATGATTATTTAACACGATTACTCATTGAGGTTGTCTTCTCTTTCTGTTTCTTTTTTATCAACGTTAGTTGGTCATACGTGACTTTGTGCTTATATTCTGGTGGTTAAACAGATTTGTGGTGCAGACACCACAGTGTAGCAAATCTTGCAGATGATGTGTTTCTGCTCCACGTCCGATTCCTCAAATCCGAACTGTTCCCAGAGAACGGGATCTGCTTTCCCCTTCTTGTTCAGCAAATGCTGATTCTCTCCCTCTACCATCTTCACTCACGGTGTTTTTGAAATGCCATAAGATACCACAAACAGGACCTCGCTGACTATTGGCTTAGTGAGTTTAGCCTTCAGGAGGGGTTTAAGTGTAAATAAGAGTTTACTTTCAAAATGTAATGTGTATTGTGATTATTGTTATTGTGACTGCTAGAAGCCCAAATCGCAATCGCAATCAAAACTTGATTAATTGCACAGCCCTAGTTTGTGATAAACTCAGAATCAGAAAACAGCTTGGACAATATTTTCTTATTGCTTTGATATGCACAGATCTGGGTCTGCATAAGTAAGTTTCCTGCTTGTTCTTCTCCTGCCCCTGCCCAACATCTCCTTTCTGTCCGCCGAGTATATAAACACACACACCACACACAGTGACAGTGAAAGGAAAGAACTGTTTGGCAGGGTCTGGATGAGGGGGAAGCGAGTTGTTTTTCTGCTGTTTTCAGATCAAATGTACAATAGGTTTAAGAGGTGTAAAGCAAACAAACCCTCTTTACTCCCTGAACTCTCTCACTCCCGCACAAACACACACACACACACACACACACACACACACACACACACACACTTCTAACTAAAAAGGTTCCTCTATAACTGCTTTATACTTACGCTGTTTTTCTCATTTCAAATCATGTAAGATCATTAGTACATTTTAGCCTCTTTCTCTTTCTTTTTCTCTCTATCTCTCACACTCACACACACACACACACTCATAAAATGTTCCCTGGTCTGTTTTCCTCCTCACCTCTCGCCTCCTTCCTGGTGTGATGCTTTAGGCCCCTTGGCCAATTCCCACGCTACAAGGAAAGAAAACAGGAGGGAACATGTGTGTAGATATCTGTGTGGGTTGACCTTTGACCCTGGGCCTGTGTCATCCACCATCAGATAACATCTGGCCTTGATGCTTGTTTTCTGTATCACATACATAACAGAAAGTTCCTTAAATCCCTCGGCTCTGGTTCCCATGAGCACATAACAAACATGCGTGCACGGACAATAACTGGAACTGGTCGTACTTCGCATTTCCCATCCTAAGGTTTTATTTTTTTGTGCAGTTACACAGGCTTACCCTAAGAAAAGGCTTTATAAGGATGATATGAAGTCCGCTTTGGATGAAAAATGTTGGCTCTGTGCATGTCCTAACATCAGAGTGACTGTGACTTAAATACTCTGTGTGACATCAATGCAAGTCATTGTTCAACAGCTTTGGTACAGTGACATTTCTAGCTGTAACAATTCACTGTGGTGTGTGGTGTAATCCCTTAAATTCATTATAAGTCAAAGTGAAGATAAAACCGATATGTTCCCAAACGTTGGTAAAACCAATCATCTCACCAGTAACTGCAATCGACCAATTATTTTCTTTACTAATTAGCTAATGTTTTGGTCTATAAAATGTCAGAAAAAGGAAAATGTCAATAACAATTTCCTGAAGCCCAAGCTGACTCTTAAAACCACTTGTCTTGTCCAATTATCCCACAGTCCAAACCCATTTAGTCCAAAAATGACGATTAATCAATTATCAAAATAGTTGGTAATTCATTTTCTGTCAATTGACTATTTGATTAATCGGTTAGTTGTTTTAGCTCTAAACTTTAATCCCAATTCAATCTCATCACTCAACTTCCAGCAAAGACCAATATGCAAACACTTATCCTGAGTGGTGATAATAAAATGGAAACTTTGTTGATTACCACACCTAAACTACCGTACAATCTATTTATTTTTTGGTGGCAAAGGTGCAAACTAAATGGCCAGGGAACAGAAGCAGAGGTTTGGATGTGGATGTTGGGGTTTTGTGTGTGTGTGTGTGTGTGTGTGTGTGTGTGTGTGTGTGTGTGTGTGTGTGTGTGTGTGTGTGTGTGTGTGTGTGTGTGTGTGTGTGTGTGTGTGTGTGTGTGTGTGTGTGTGTGTGTGTGTGTGTGTGTGTGTGTGTGTGTGTGTGTGTGTGTGTGTGTGTGTGTGTGTGTGTGTGTGTGTGTGAAAAGTTTAGTAAAACAGAGTTAAAGAGTGAAAAGGGAGCCATCATTTACGTCAGAGAAATGGAAAACAATGCTGGAGGCAGGAGACAGAGCAAGGTCAACTTGTTATGTATGCTGCGACTGAACAAGACGCCTGCATGCCTGTCTGTCTGGGAGAATGCTTGTCTTACCCAGTTGCAGAAGCACTGGTATAACAAGCAGTTTTAGATGTGGTCGTAGTAGTAGTAGTAGTAGTAGTAGTAGTAGTAATAATAGAAAGAAGAATAAGTTTGTAGTAGACATAGAAGTAGTTGTAAAAGTCTATGCTCCTATACAGTGTCATGATGGTCTAAATGTCACATAGGATGAACAATGATCAACGTTTTAGTCAAGAAAAAGCACAGACATAATACTGCAAATTCTACACAAAATGGAGCTTCAATCTGGAAATATTAGTAGTGGTCTTAAAAACCCAGACTGGTTGGGCTCCACCTACAGTGTGCATATGATACATGATAACAGTCTGTAAATGTGGGGAAACGGCTAGAAAGGACAACAGTTGGACAAAAAAGTATCATTACTGTTTAATATCCTTTACATTTGTTCTACAACTTACATTATTTTTCCTTCCAGCCTTATCACTGTCATCCATTGCCTTTTCAATACTACTCTATAATACTCATGACGGGAGGAAATACAATCAAAGGGAATGTATGCTCCAACGTATTTTACATATGTATTCCACCAGCTGGTTTCATCCTTACTGTACTGTAAATGATATTACATACAAAAGAGCATTAGGAATGATAAAAAAAAGAGCTCACATAGACATAGTTAAGATAGATCAGGATGCAAAAGACAAGATTTAGAGCCTTGTTAATGGGATGTTGCAGTACCATATTTTCCTCAGTAGTGGGAGCTGTCTCCCTATCAGCCAACAGGCTTTTGATAAATATGAATGGGAATGAATGCCATTGACCAGCGGCAAGCTCTGGTGAACTGCAGCTGCTGCTGCTGAGCTCAATGGTGATTATAAATCTGTGAAAATCTTTCGCAACCAAAAACACTCTTAATGCAATATGTAATTATTCCACCTGCTTTTCTCACTGTTTTTAGTGGCGTTACTTAATCATATTTTAAACATATTTATTTTCAGTCATCTTTATTTATATTCATTGTTGCAGCCAGTAATGGATCCCAGTGAATAGAGGTGGTATAGATCACTTTCAGCTGCTTACACCAACATGTATGTCATACTGTAAGTCTGGGTTCAGTGGAAAGATTTAGTGTCCCATGATGGTCTAAATGGTCTTTTCCACATAATAAAAAGTGAGGTCAAATTTTACTGGTGAGGCTGTAAAACCAACGCACATAACTGATCAACAGAAATGTAAACTGACTTTGAATCTGAAGGACAGTTTAAATTCACAACTGACAACAATAACCGTTTTAAGGACATTACTCATCTGACTATGTTCAATCTTGGCAGCGGCAATGTACACTGTCAAAGTGTCCTTGCGCAACGTACATACTTCAACATACGACCTGCGTACTCTGAATTTTGGCTGAATAAAACATAAAAAATGAAAAGTATAAGAATGAAAATTAAATACTATGGTCTTGTATTTGAATTGAATTGAATTTATTTCAGGATAACCCCTTGAGATGTAGCATCTCATTTTCAAGGGGGTCCTGCACATATATACAAACACTAAATTTCTACTTGGAGCTATCTAGAAGCACTCCGCCAATCAAAATCAAAAAGAGAATCCTTTATTTATGTATTCATGAGGACGGGAGAAATCATCTGCACCCTTTCTGGGGGTGTATCTACGTAAGCTCCGTCACAAGACTCCCAGTTCCCCTCTTTCCTTGCAGGTGGATCTATTTATAGCTTCTGACGTCACTGGTCTCCTCTGATGGAGCCTCGTCACGGCCGACTACGCTGAGGGGGGAACAGGGGGAGGGTGGGGTGTAAAATGGGGCTGGTTGAGGTGTAGTGGAGTGTTGGGGTGGGTGTGTTATCATTGAGGTAAGCCCTGCTGCAGTCCTGCCCCTCCTATCTGCCATGTCTCACCAATCAGGTGTGGGATGCTGAGCCACATCACTGTGCTGGATACAGCTCACCCTCACCTCCTCCTCCTCAACTCTGTGTCTGTCTCGCTCTGCTTCTTAGAATTGGGTCTTTCATTCAGCAACAATTGCATAATAACCATCTTTCATTTATCAGGCACTGCTATTGCTGGAGCGCTGGAGGCAGGCTGAGCTAATAATAGAAATAGAGGCAACTTTCCAGTGCTCTGTTTTTTTTAGTTTTGACCGAGGAAGGAGGGGGAGAGTTATAACAGATAACAATGGCTCTAACGTATACACAAAAATACCATAAAATTACCACTCAAGTATCCACACAAAGGTGCTTTAAAATCTAATTACAATCATGAAATGTTCTTGTAGTAATATAGTAAATGGTTGTAACCAAAATATAGCTATTTTCAGTCTTTTAAAAAGAGTGCAGTAGTCGAGTCAGTGTGTTCTTGAGCAAGGCACAGAAAATGGTGAGGCTGAAAAAAATGCAATACTTTGCATGTTGAAAAGCTTTAACCCTCCACTACCGTATCACCCGCTCCGTGTCCTCAGGGACAAAAACTCAAAGTCAAATTCTCCTCTGTCCTCCTTTGTTCATCTTTCTGTATTTTAGCTCTTTGCTCGTTTGTGGTTGCACTGTGTATCACTAGTTTGATTCAAATAGAATGTTGGTTTAAAGGGAATTTGTTTAGTGAATGTTTGCAATATCAAACCATCTAAATCAGACCCTGCAAACTGACCTCATCTTGATTGGAAGGATTTCAAAGGGATTAAATCAGGGCCGAGTCGATCTGTGATGTTTGGTTACAGGAGCTGGACTGAATCCAGCTGGCAAAAAAGGCAGATTTTTGAAAATGCAATTTCATTTTGATCATCATACCAATACAATCCAATTTTGAAAATGATACTCATAGATGTTAAGTACATAAAGTAAAAGCGGTGCCTTTCAATGCAGTGGCTGCAATGGGGTGATAGCAGGAGTGGGGGGGGGTGTTGTATGGGTAAGTGGCTCTACTGACGTACCATGCATGGAGTCAGTGTTGACGTCATACGGAGATAGCAGAGGGAAAGATGTGTGTGAGTGTGTGTGTTTGATTGCGAAAAAGCAATAATTACAAGGTCACCTGTTTAAAAAGATGCTCACAGTCGTGGTAGAGAATTTGAATCTAACCTTTTTATCCTGCTAAGAGCTGCCAAGTCATTGAGACAGCGCTTTTAATGTCTACTTGCTATTATGAGGGTTTTTCATTCTCTCTAGTAATATTTATACACATCCTGTTCTTGTGCTCCTTTCTAATTTTAACTGCCTTGTGTCTGTTGCCACTTTATTATATGTAGCTTATCTTAGCCTCGTCTTATCCTTCTTCTTAGCTTAGCTTTCTCTTTTCTGTCTCCATGTGTCTTCAGCAGCTACAGGAGCTGTGTTACATTAGTATCAGTTTATATGGGTGTCACAGGGTTTGGATGCAATGCTGAGAGATGACGCCAGTCAACGTTGCATTCATGGTTTCTATCAGTATTCTTGATTAAGTCATCAATTAAAATTATTTTTACATATGTTGTTTTTACTCTGCTTTTATCAAGTGTTTTTTTAATATTTCTTTATGAACTTGATGGTTGCTTTCGTTTAGTAGCATTAGCAGTAATGGTAGTATTAGTAACATTAGCAGTAGTAGTAATAGTAGCATTATTCATGGTACTGTTAAAAACAGACAGTAGGGGTATTAGCAGGTAGCCTGATTCCAGACCTCCCAAAATAATTAAATGAAAGGAATAAGGAATATATTATAGCATTCTGGTAAAAACAATAGTATTTATGTATTCTTCTCTTTCTCTCTCTCTCTCTCTCTCTCTCTATCTCTCTCTCTCTCTTTCTCTCTCTCTCTGTAGTTTTGATGTGGAGAATGGCCTGTCAGTGGGTCGCAGTCCACTGGACTCTCAGACTAGCCCAAGTTCTGGTCTGGTCCTTCAGGCCAACTTCCCACACAGTCAGCGCCGCGAGTCCTTCCTCTACCGCTCCGACTCAGACTTCGACCTTTCGCCCAAAACCATGTCCCGCAACTCGTCCACTGCCAGCGACCTGTGAGTATTTTAACGATACTCTCTGTATCATTTTAACACCAATAAAGCAACCAGCCTTCATCCTCATGTTGCATTTCATAGTGTGGGGGTTGCTGATTTGGAGAGAAACAAACTTTCAGATAATAGCAGATGTTGGAAGGCTTGAGAGAACCTAGTAATTTGACAATGCCATATTAATGTTTAAAGATATGTGATATTTATTTATTTATTTAACTGTGTCAAGACTTGGTCCTTGAAACTAATAAATCACTTAATCTCTGTGTTTCCAAAGTCACTCATTAGTAGTGTGCATCCACAATGAAACATTTCAAACAAACAACAAATTATTTAATACATCATTTAATTTACTATTGTCACAGTTTCTTGTTACCAAAATGGGATACACGTAGTACATTTTCAAAACATATAATCTAACCTGTGACTCTGAAACTGATTTTGCATTTCATGCCTTCATTTGATCCATATGTAAAATACACAGTACATAGCATCAGATCACATGGATTGTATTACTGCTGTTACATTAGAGGAACTAGGGAAACATTGGAATTTATTGTCAATAATTATTGATGTTTTGGCATCTGGCTTTAAAGAGGTTTTTGGTTGCAGAGCTTGTGTTTGTCAGTATAAACAGCAGTCAAACTATAATCTTAGCTCAGTTTTTTCACATAGTTTTTGCCTGTTTATACAGCTAATGATTTCTCTGTGCAGCTAGTAGTCTCTTTGAAGCCAGAATGTAAATGGGGCCTCGACCACAAATAGCTGTTGCTCCTTTGTTTTGAAGGGAGGAGGGATTGAAGCATTGGGAAGTCAATTGGCTACCTCGGTGAGACAAAGTGTGAAGACTGCTGTGATTTTCCTGTCCATCTCTTTTCTGTGTCATGTTTTAATGAGTCAAACGTCTTACCTCAACTCCAATGTTATCACCCCTGCAAAGCTTTTGAAGCAGTCCCAGCAATCATTTGAAAGATTTTTGATCTTGTATCACAAGTACAACCATTTGGCAATTTGATAATAAGGTGCAGTAAAAACTCACATTGGCTTTTTGATATTTAGGTCTTGATTTCACGAAACAGTGATATATTCAGTTATTCAACGTCAAAATGTTTGCTGGTCAGGCTGACTCTGACACTGTACTTTTCCCTAGCAGCATGGATTTACCTTTAGGTCTGAATGGGTATGAGGTGCATGTTGAGACCCTAAAGCTTCCAGAAAGCTCTACCTCTCCAAAAATTGGCTTTCCCACCACCTCATGCACGAACACTGCTCCTCACCTGCACATAGTTGTAATTGTACAAATATATATCTTGGAGGCATACCCTGTAAGCGCAGAATTAAACCTGCATTAAGTGATTTTTGACCCTCATAGAAACACAGGCCTGACATTGGGTTATTAAGTTGTCATGGCTAATTTATTAGCAAATATTACACATCCAGTGGACACAGGGCAACATTTGCATCCCATTGGAGTTTCTAGAAACCCAGTGATGGTCATTTCAATATTCCCTTTTAGCTCCACCAACACAAATATCTGTGTCTTTAGCTGCTAAACGCTACAGTACAATTGTACCAATCACTTGGATTAATTGTTATTTTTCTTACCTCTTAATGTTGGACAGCAGACACTCAGCTTGTTTGAGCTTGTTTGCTGGAAACAACTGCCAGTGGTTTCCATTGCAAGCTTAATAAAAACCAAAGACCAGAGAACCAAAACAATAAACTGCAATGTTATTTCAGTCATTTGATTTAATAATAAAACATCACTTAATGCAAGTTTATTGTGACTAGTTAAGTTAAACCTCAATGGGTAGATGCAGTATTGATAGTCACCAGCGTTAGTCTAATATTGTCCTCCACTTTTCTTACCTCTTAGGTTTTTCCACTGGGCTTCAGTCTTATTTAAACTTATTTGAAGCAGTGATTCTTTGAGAGTTAGCTATAATTTGCATCATTGCCTCTAAGAAATATTTGTATAACTAAAACAATCTCCTCTCCCTATGTCCAGTGTGATATTCTAGACCAATCATCTGTCGTAGCAAACTGTCCTTTTCAATTCATCCTTTAAAGCCCTCACATTCAGAAGATGACAACTTATTTGTTGTTATTGTGTGTGTGTTTGTGTTTTGAGTTTTCTTTTTGTAGCACACAGCTTTTTCACTGGAAGTCTGTTTGTGTTTGTCTGTGGTTTTTGCAGACATGGAGAAGACATGATAGTGACTCCATTTGCACAGGTTAGTAGCAATGTGTATTGCTGGTTTTGTAAGACCAGGAATTTCTAAAATGTACTGGCCATTTTCATTTAATTTGACCAGTAAAGAATTACAGAATCCCAACCGAGTGGCTATTTGCCAGCATTGATTTGGTGACTGGTGGAAAATGTGTACAGCAGGGGTCAAAAGTTTAGTTTAGCATTAGGGACAGTTTTACAGTATAAACACACCACCACAATACATACATAATAAATGGATTTATAAAAGTTGTTTAAACTCTTCTTGTCAGCGAAGTTTCAGTGGAGTCCTGACCGGGAAAGCATCTCATTGTAGAAGAAGCTGCTGCAATACACAGTACCAAGATTTGCCTACATCTGAAATTGTATTCATTTGATCGAAAGTTAGATTAGTCCAGCCATTAATCTAGGACATAATCAAACATAAAGACATCTCTCAAAACCATGCAAATAAAAATTGTGTAATAAAAACATTATTTCAGCACCAGGTGCTGTCCATCAACCCTGCCGTGAGACTGGGCTTATGGCGCAAAACACATAGATGTGCCATTTTCACTAGTATATGGACTTCATTTATATTGTAATATCCTAGGTACATAAACTCCTCAGAGGATTGGCTTTAGTATTGAGCACTACTGAGTACACGCGTTCTAATGCACGGTGTTTCCATTCAAACCAATACTGTCTAACTATAGGTGTTGGTCTGTCCAGACAATCATCATGGCTCCTCAGTGGTCCTTACTCACTGGTTTGCGATATAACAGATTCAGTTCATTTTTCACAGAAAACACCCACACACACTTTTTGTACTTAACAACAATGTTGGCCCATTAACACAATCTGTGTTCATATTTCCAAACTAATATCTAAAATGTACGTTTGGCCCACCTGCAGTTGGAAATTTAACTAATTTACCTGATGAATTTCTTACCAGTCATATTATCAAAGATACTGTACAAACTGACGTTACTTAATTCAGTGACATATTACAGGAAACATATAAATGCAGTTGCATGAGCTCCGATAAGGACCAAACTCTGAAGTAACACATTTAGATATCATTACCTCAAAAAGTACAGAACAGCTTTGACCCACACTGATTTATCTGTAAAAGACACATTTTAGGTGCATTTGTGTGTTGAATCAAGTGAGGACATCCAAAACCAGAACAAGATGACACACAAGCTTGTCCCAAGCTTAAGGTGTTTATCACATACTACTGTATGTACTGAGTATCTACTCCTGATATTAAGGGTGACATGTCTCCGGTGTCTCCATCCTGACCCATTCATACACCTCCAATACTCATTCCTCTCATTTTTTTTTTACCTTCTTAGGTTCTTGCCAGTCTACGAACAGTGAGAAGTAACTTTGCAGTTCTGACACATCTGCAAGATCGTGTAACAAACAAGTGAGAACAAGAAAAACAGACTGAATGACTAACTGCTTGTTTTCTTCTGTTCTACTAACACTTAATCTGTTCCTTGTTCCAGGCGGCCGACATGCAGCAACCAGCCACCCATGTGTAAGCCATGTCTTACAGGTCAGTGTTAATATCCCTCTGTGGTTGGACACTGAGATTTATCACATAAAAACTGTGCATACTTTCATGTTTGTTTCTTTTTATGAAAATACTGTACTATAATACTTAACATGAAAAGAGCGTGATGTTTTAATGGATCTATACTGTTGATTTAAATGCATGAAAATTCAAACATGGTGTTAACACCCATAACATTCTGTGCTCCGTTTTAAACAGGACAGGTGCAACACGACAAGCTAACCAACATTTCTCAGTTGTATTTCCACAAGGGCAGCACAGTTCTGGATGTGGATGTTTTCATAGCAGTCCCACAATTGACCTGTAACATGTGTATGTGTTACCTCTGACCTTTCAGAGGAGCCCTACCAGAAGCTGGCGGTGGAGACACTGGAAGAGCTGGACTGGTGTCTGGACCAACTGGAGACGCTGCAGACGAGACACTCAGTCGGCGAGATGGCATCAAATAAGGTGAGAGGACATTTGACTCAGCTTCATAGAGACTCCTTAAGAATGTGTCAGTTGTCTCAAAACATTTCATTACAGATATTAAGATGTATGTAAGCAATGCTTTTTTTTTTATCAAAAATGTTTATCACAATTAGGTGGTTGAAACATGATCCTCTGTCATACAACATTAAACTTAAAAAACTATTGGAACTTTATCAAATTCTTGAATGAATGATGTTTTGTCATCCTATATGTATGAGTTCAGTAAATAAAAACTTCAGCTGTAGACACAAGTTTTAATTTTATAACAGCAGAGGTCAACATCAGTGTGTTACATGTTTTGGGAGTAATTTATACTAAAAAATATACAGTATATTTATTTTCTCTTGTCTTTTACGTGAGCTGAGCTTCGAAATGTTTGCTTTTGTTACGACAACAATGACGTATTTTAATATTAGCTTTTAAATACGAATCACAAGCAGGTCACATACTGCAGGATCAGATTGTGTTGCTCCTGTCCATGTGTGCAGAGCAGCATCTTGTTAATTCATATTAGAGAAAAGATCTAAGTTACATATGAGGTGACGTGCAGCTGCAGTGTGAACATTAAAACACTCGGGTTCATAAATGGCGTCTCCCTCCATTGACAGAGTTAATCAGCATCTCCTTACTTCCCTCCTTCATGCTTCTCTCCACCGTCTGGCTGCTAAACTCAGTCCTCCTCCGTCTCCCATTCAGCCAATCAGATCTCAATCCTTCACCCAGCCCCTTAAGCCAGGTGAATCTGATTGGACAGAGAGGGGGACAGCATGCTGGGCGGGGGAGGGGAGTTCCTCAGAGCCTCTCGCTCTCCCTCTTTATGTTTTTCATTGACAGTGTGTGTGACAGTAGTCGGATGAGCGACTGCAGTCCACACCCTTTCTTCCCCGATGGTAGACCACATCCCCAACCTTCCTCGCCTAACCCCTCCCCACCCGACCCCCCGACCCCCCCTCACCTCCAGGACTGCACATGGGACTATGGGAACTTTTATTTTCAAATGGACTTCTTTTCATGTTCAAATTGTCCCTTCTGAGCGTGGAGCAGAACTGAGTGAGCAGCCCGTCACTAAGAAATAAAATCTGTCTGCTTGTCGTTTTGGATTTCAAGCGACCTCTTACATCAACATGCGTGGGTTGACATGCCTGCATCGGCTCTCTGTGTTTGTCTGTGCTGGAGACTCAGACAGGTGAGCGACGGGGAGCGCTGCCGGCTTGCCTTGTTTACATTGGGATCTATTAATCGGCAGTGCAGGCTTTGCACGGGGGCTGAATGCTGAGTGAGCGTGTGTGCCGGATCTGACTCAGGACTAGATTTACAAACGGGCTGAATGTTGAGGTTGTATGTGTCTATGCATGTATGTGTGTGAGTGTGTATGAGAAACAAAAATAGAGGAAAAAAGGCAAAATAAATTATGTTAGAGGGGGTAGCTGTCATGCTTTTGTAATGTAACATATTTAAGAGCTGTGGCTTGGTTTACAGCAGCAGGAATATGTTGCATGCTATTTGTAAACACAGGTGTGTGATTGTGTGTGTATGTGAGAAATAGAGTGCAGAAAGCCTGAGGAAAAACATGATAGAGGGAGCAGTTGTGTTCAGAATCTACAAGACAGACAGACATATTTTGGTCAAAGCTACAGGATTATGTTTCATGTCAGTATGTTTTTGTTTGTGCCCATATGTGTGTGTCACATAGCCACTGCAGCATCACTCTCTCACCCAGATTCCTCCCTCCTCCCTCAGCCACAATGTGCTAAAGCTGTTACATAATCAGTGTGGAAGCTACCGCTGCGATAAAACTCAGGGGGAACATTGAACACTTTTGTTTTTAAAAACTTTCACTAGTCTTTTACAACCACAGTACATATTTCTCCTGCATGTCTGCAAACAGACAACACAGTTAGAGATATTACAGCTTGTTTTATGTTATTAAAAAACACACACACACAATAATGCATTAAAAAGGGGGTAAACGTGCATTGCAGGCTTTATAGAGATAGAAATAAATGTGCTAAAATGACATCAGTTCTGTGAGCATCAGTCTTCGCGTGCTGAAATGCCAGAGTCCCGCTACAGTACATGTTGTGGTTTCACTTTCAAACCACAGCAAAGATGATAGAGAATCTTGTGTTTTTATAAAGTTGTTTCAACTTGTTAATAAATACGTTAAGGTGCAGGTGCAGCCTGACAATGTTTTTATGAAGAGCCTTTTAAACAATGTACAGCAAAACACATTTTACCATGGTTCAACCCATGTCCGGACCTCCATCCATTTCATTGTGGATACATATTGAGATTTGTTTTTAAACTGTTATTGCATTTAACCCTGCACCTTTTTTTTCATATTCTTAGAGTACGAATTTATGTATATCACTTTTTAAAAGTGCTTTTCTTTTTAATGAAACACAAGAAAAACACAAGTAATCAAAGCAGCACAGGACATATTCAGTAAAAGCAAAGTAATGACAAAATATGAATCATAACATGCAATCTACATAGTATATACATTGCCTGTAGAACTGAGTTTTAATAGCTGATTTGTGAAATCCCTTGCAACATAATTACCCTCTTCAAAGAGAGGAAGGGGGCAGGAACAACACAGGGATCTTGGGAAATGTGGTCTTAGCTTGTTGAAACACAATACCTCAGCATGGTCTTATGTGTTTAGGTATATAAAGTTATCACAACTAAGTTTATTGATGTATAAACAGGCTACACATACACCTTATCTGTGTACATATTTTTACATGTTTGTCTGCAGTCTTACCTGAACTAACCACATTTTTTGTTGATGGTTTTGTTGTGTCTACGCAGTTTAAGAGGATGCTAAACCGTGAGCTGACGCAGCTATCAGTGACAAGCCGCTCAGGGAATCAGGTGTCAGAGTTCATCTCCAACACTTTCCTAGGTGAGTTTTAATGCCAGACATAAATGAATGAAAGGACACTTACTTTGTGGAAGGGAAGTTGTATGTTTCTCTTTATGCAAATATATACTCATATAGTATCCAGTTAACTAAAACTGATGAAGGCTAATACAAAGAATTCTACATTCAGACAAGTTACAATTTTTAGAGCGATGTTGATTCAGCTGCTCATTTTGGAGGTTGTAGTTTGTGGTGCTCTCGAATTGGATTGCCTTTTATTTAGAGGTGTTTCTAATATTTGGTCAACTCCCATTGATATAAATGGAGTGCACAACAAAATATCCTAAAATATAATAAATTACATTTGGTAGTATCCCAAAAATGTCTGTGTCTGTGGTGCTGTCCAGCTACTATACTAACAAGAAGAATTTGCATAAAGGGAGAGGAAGAGGTTGTTTTGAAGGAAAGGAAGGGAAGCCGGAGGATTTATAAAGAAACAGGGAGAGGAGAATTTCAGCATTTTGAAGGCAATGAAAGAGAGAAGGAGGGAGGAATTGTTAATGTGAGGACATTTTTTTTAAATGAAAATATGAAGAGAGCATGTTTCTAAAGGAGAGGAAGAAGGAGAGGACTGATTGTTATTAGGGAGGGATGGAGAAGGTAAGGATTTTTCCTTCCCTAAAAGAGAAGGAGGCGCGGCGACGGACAGCATTCCCGGACACATTGTGTGGCGTTGTCTTAGCAACAGGGTGCAATATTATTAGACGGCGTGTTGCATCAATAGGAGGCTCAGTCTTCAACAGCCCTGCCGGCAGGATGGAGGTCCAGCCGAACAAAGATGGAGCTGTCAGTTTGTTGCCATTTTGACATGAGTGCCCCGGCGTCAAGCCCGGCTGCGTTTGGAAATGAACACCATGGTTTTGGGTGTGAGGAAGAGGAGGCACTGTGAGAGAGGTGAGAGAGGCCAGACTGTGCCTCGTGTGTTGCTGCCACTCAGGTCGCTCTGCATCCTTATGGTGGCGTGTGCTTGTATCTGGGTTCAGATCTGGATATTGTTCAAGCAATCATTCCTGCCGCGCTGAAAAAACGTGGATGTGAAATACTAAGGATGATATGTGGACGTGAGGTAAAGCAGGCTGTCTGTGATGTCAAAATGGGATCATTAGTTCCTTGGTTTGTGCAAATGTGGATGAGTCATTTTCAACACTATCGTGTCTGCTGGGACAGCACCTTTGTGTCAACAAGTCATATGGAGATTGTGTTGATACTGGAACCTTGCTTTGATGTTCGTGTTTTTTGCTTAAAGGATTACAAGCTCCGCTTTGGGTGAGAATATAAATCTCCAACCTGTAGACGCGATTAAGCCTTTTCAAACCCACTATTGTCTATTTGTTCATTAAAATGGATTCTGACTGTTAAGCTGAAAAGAAGCACAAATGCATGCTTACCCAAATTAGACACATTGTTGCGTTGATATAGTGAAAATAACTCATTTATCTACAGCTGAAGATCAGTATGTGACACCATCTTCACTTGTGAACAGATCTTTTAGCCTGACCGTCTTACCTCAGATGAAATGACGTACAAATAGATTCCTATCAGCTGTCATCAGTTGGTTTCTAATTCATCATTGATAGCTTGTGATTTTATTCATACTGGCCTCCTTAATGTGTCAGTGCTTTGTAGAGAAAGGGTTTCATGTTATAACACACTACATCTGATACAGTATATGTACAGTAATGCACACGTGTGCAAACGTGTTTACGAGCTGTATGTCTAACTACATGAACATATTGCTAGTACTTTTTAGCGTTTTAGTTGTACCATGTTAGTAGCACTTATAGTGACAGCGGTGGTAACAGTTGAGGTACAGCCATAGTTCAGTAGTGGTAGTAGTAATTACACTTGTACAACTAGTAGTTGTAGGTCCTGCTGTTGTAGCGTTAGCAGCAGCAGTATTAGTAAAGTAGCAGTAGTGGCAGGTGCAGTATTAGTAGTAGAATTTGTCAGCTGGTGCAGTTGATGGTAGCAGGATTGTAGCAGTAGTAGTAGCAGTAGTAGAGGTAGCCGCCGTAGTTGGTGGAAGCACCAATAGTAACTGTACTGTAAGTTTATTGGTATTAGAAGGATTAGACATTCAAAATTAGACATTCAAACAGACATAGCAGACATCATGCACTTTACTACTGCTGATTGCGCATTCCCAACAAAACCCCATTGATGCAAATGGGTCAAGAAAGACAGGTCCCCTTCAAAAACAGTTATAGTCAGACAGCAGGCAAAGGAATTGAAGTCTTCACTGACAAGAAGCTCACCCTTTAAAATCTTTGTCCACCAAAGCTGGTGAGGTGAGGCATTGTTTCAGTCAGAGGAGAGGAAAAGAGGAGGAAACATTGAATGTGTAACTAATAAAAACATTGTATGATTTATGTTACAGTATGGAATATAACTCATGGAAATCATTGATTGTTAACAGCCTAGGTGCATGTAAGCAGAGTCAGGTCATATTCCCTCAACATTTGTGCATGAAAACTTTCACATCTCCGACACAAAGCTACATTTGTTTAATTTAATAGGTGGTCATGTATTTTAGAAACATCAACAGCTCTATAAGAACCCTAAATTTGTCTCAGAGTAATAGTGTGGGTACCAGCTTGAATGTGACACTATCCCACTGACATTGTGACAGTATAGCAAAAGTGGACCAACTGGGTCTGAATATTTAAAATTACTTGAAGACAGACATATACAGTATATACAACAGTATGCATCTATGTATGTTTGTATTTGTTGCAGAGAAACAGCATGATGTGGAGATCCTGTCTCCACCTTCTAAGGAGGAGAAGAAGAAGAGGCCGATGTCACAGATCAGTGGTGTGAAAAAGGTGACACAGAGCCCCAGCTTAGCACCCACCTGCATCCCCCGCTTTGGAGTGAGCACACCACACGAGAGCCTGTTGGCCCAGGTTGGCACACACACACACACACACACACACACACACACACACACACACACACACACACACACACACACACACACACACACACACACACACACACAGTGTCTTAAAGGTGTTCTGTTTTACTTCTCTAGGAGGTCGAGGAGATTAATCGTTGGGGTCTGGATGTATTTAAGATAGCAGAATTTTCTGGAAACCGCCCTTTGACGGTGATCATGTACTCCATCTTCCAGGTAGGAGGATCCCTCAGTGCAGAGTCTGCTTTAAAAAATATGAGAATTTGATACATTATAAAAGTTTAGAAGTTATAAATTCAGTTTTTCGCATGATATACGGTTATATAGGTATAAATGTTGTGAAGAAGTTGGTGTCGCTGTGAAGTTTGTCTGCTTCTACTGTGTATTTACCCACCAAGTTAGTTTACAAAAGAATCTGCTGGTTGCAGGCAAATTTAAGGCAACTTCCCCAGTCATTTGAATTAAACCAACAGAAGAGAAAAAACTGGTATTTGTGGTTACTCTTTTCTCTTCCTCTGCACCCTTTCAGGAGAGAGACCTTCTGAAAACCTTTAAGATCCCAAATGACACCTTTATCACCTTAATGATGACCCTGGAGGACCACTACCATGCAGATGTAGCTTATCACAACAACATTCATGCAGCTGATGTGGTGCAGTCCACCCACGTCCTCCTGTCCACCCCTGCTTTAGAGGTGAGCTGAGGAAGCTGTTGTTGTTGTTGTAGTCTCGCATTGCCAGACCTTCTGCCACAGCGCTGCAGAGGAGGGCCTGGCTAGTCCACACAGCATTCCAGGATGAGAGGAAAACATGCTCTGGTTCATTCTTTAAACCAATCACAAATGTCTTTGGCAGCGCTTAGCAACAGCGCCTTCTGCAAAATAGCCTCGGGAAGAAACTTGTTTTGGTTGTTTTAGTCGTGCAACAGAAAACTCAGATTGGACAGATAGTCTAGCTAGCTGATTTACCCTGCAGAGACCTGAGGAGCAGTTAACCCTAGTCGTCATAAATCGACCAGAGTTTAAAATGCCAACACAAAGAAAGTGGACGGTAACGGACATCCGGCCGACATGGGGGACATTGGGGTGGAATTTCCGGCGGCACCTGACCAATCCGGAATTGAAACGTCATTGATATAGACTATTGTTGTTGTTGTAGTTTATAATTACAATATAATATCAGTGTATCATTTTGAATGAATGTGTTTTCTATTCTTTGTTTATCCCAGGCGGTGTTCACAGACCTGGAGATCATGGCTGTTCTGTTTGCTAGTGCCATCCATGATGTCGACCACCCAGGAGTCACCAACCAGTTCCTGATAAACACCAGTATGTTCCTCTCTGTCTCTGCACACAACCACAACAACATGCTTCAGAACAAAAAAAATCTACATTTTATTCACCTGAGGAAAAAATACATACAAAAATATGGTTTTCAAAAGGTACACAGAGAAAGAAGGGTTTTGATGAGGTGTTCTCACAGATTCTTTTTTTATTTACATTATTTTCTATGGTGAATATATACATATTTAAATATCTGTGTTTTCTTTTTTGTGGTGTGAAATAATATAGTAACTCTTTTTACTTAAGCGGCACTTAAACTGGGTCTGGGTCATTATGTATTATGTACAGTATGGCAGAGGCTCTCATTTAGACAGTGCTACCATAAGCCCTGATTCAAATGAGCTAGAATTATGTTCTAGGTGTCCTGTTGTACAGTTTTAACAATTTCGAACCACATCTCTGCAGGTTCAGAACTGGCACTGATGTACAACGATGCCTCGGTGCTGGAGAATCACCACCTCGCTGTGGGCTTCAAACTGCTGCAAGAAGACAACTGTGACATCTTCCAAAACCTCAGCAAGAAACAGAAAGACTCCCTCCGAAAGATGGTGATCGACATGGTGAGACTGCTGCACTTTGTACATGACATATTGATGTCCTTTTTCCCCGTGCTGTACCTGAACTTTCGCTTTACAATATGGTTTTTCATTATGTTTTGTTCATGGTTCAGTAAAGTTTATGTACAGTAAAATTCTGCTGATACAGCAGCTTTATATAGTCTATCTGGTCACAGGCTACTTTGAAAAGGCTGCTGGCAAAATATCACCATGTAGTTTATGTATGAGAAAACAGACAGTTACAGTTGATGGTCAGTTAGAGCTTCCATAAGTCCCATAAGTGTTTTATTTTGTTAGTGTTGCTTTTGAAGCTTATGTGTAGTGTGTTTTAAATGTATTAACAAGGAAAATACTGAATAACATCAGACCAGTAAAAGACTCAAGAACCCAAATGTTTAAAATTGAAATGAAAACCTGACGACAGTGATTCTGTGCCAAACTGGGCCAAACCAGACTCAGGACCCAGATACCCACAGGTATAACTCAGGACTGCAGTGAAGCTGAGAGAACAGGGTGTCTTTGTTTATTTCAGAACCAGATTTAGTAAGTCTTTGCAATGGTGGCTACATTTACAGAAGTGCAAGGACTAATAAACACAAACTGTCACTCACTCACACAATTTCACACAACGAGACTCTGCAAGACAAACAGTTTATCATTTCATATACACACTTTGTGCGTCATTTACAACACTCTAATATCCGTTAAAAGCCAACAGATCCAGTTGTTTTTAGAAATATAGGAAACAAAGACGCCACATGACACAGACGGGAAGCACGAACATGCGTCATTTGTTGGATGATGTGTTTAATCTCTTCATTAGGTGCTTGCCACTGATATGTCCAAACACATGAACTTCTTGGCGGATATGAAAACAATGGTGGAGACCAAGAAGGTGACCAGTCTGGGAGTCCTGCTGCTCGACAACTACTCTGATCGCATCCAGGTGAGAACGCCGCCTGGTGACACTAAATATATAAATGTGTAAATATAGATATAAAAAAAAACATACTGACAAAAAAGAAGAAAAAAATATAGCTATTTATATATATAATTATAAATGTGTACCACCTGCTAACTAGCATGCAATGATAATACAGTTATATATTTTACATAAAATACATTATAAACATTATGATGAACAGCAGAGACTTTATTTCTTTGTTCACTTTTCAGTCTCAATAAAAATACATTTTATGTTGCAGCATCAGCGTTTGAGTCATGGATTATTAATCTGTCGCCAGAAACTTAATACTTAAACAAATACTCAGAGTGAGCAGTAAATAATAAGCAGTATAGATCTCAGACTTTGGCAGCAGCATGTTTTCCGAACTAACTTGTTTGTATGCTCAACGAAGCAGTTAGTGTGTGAAAGTGCTGCAGCCTGCTGGACATATAGTGGTCATTGCACACTGTGGATTGTTGTGGTATTGTTAGTCAGGACAGGGTTTAAAAAAATCTATATATGAAATAAAAGGAATGCTAGTTACATTTCACATCGCTGCTGCTATTTCTGAGTATTTGTTGGTGAGGTTTTGAAAACAGGACACATCACCAGCAGAGTCTGACCTGTCTCGTCCAGGTTCTGCAGAACATGGTACACTGTGCCGACCTGAGCAACCCAACCAAACCGCTGGAGATTTACCGCCAGTGGACGGACCGCATCATGGTGGAGTTCTTCACCCAGGGAGACCGAGAGCGGGACAAAGGCATGGAGATCAGTCCCATGTGTGACAAACACAACGCCTCTATAGAGAAGAACCAGGTAACGCCCCCCTGACACAAGGGATGTAGGGAAATGTTATAAACTTCTAAGGTTATTTTTCAACCTTCATGTTAACATCAGAGCAGCATGTGAGATCATTATTTTGTAATTGATACAAACAACAAATGTTCCACATATTTGAATAAAATTACTTTTATCAAGTCAAGACAGCAAACACACATAAATTAATATTTCTAAATCAGGTGGCTTTCATAGGGGCCTTCAAAATGTAATTGCAAACACAAATGTGTCTCCAGAAATTCTTTTCAAAACTATACTTTGCATCACATCCTGGGTATTTTCTTTGTATAACCTGCAGCCTGTTGTTTCCATTTCATGGAGGCGTACATATGCATACCTATTCCATTAGCAATACCTGAGGTTAACCTGTAACCTGTCACTACAGACATTGTGGTATATAGGCCACACACTTGAGATCAACTAGATTCAAATAATAAAATGATACCCAGATGTTTACCCCCCTGTCCATTCATATTCATCCAAAATGTCAGCATCAGCATCTTTGCAGCCTTCGTCTTCACTAAACAAGCTTTATATTTAGTTTTTACGTATTTTACTCCTGTCATATTGGTGTGTTTGTTATTGTTATTATCAATATTATTTCTCTGACTAGGTGGGCTTTATCGACTACATTGTCCACCCTCTGTGGGAGACATGGGCGGACTTGGTGCATCCTGACGCCCAAGACATCCTGGACACGCTGGAGGACAACAGGGAGTGGTACCAGAGCATGATCCCACGCAGCCCATCGCCATCCAGCCCGGAGGAGCACCATGTGGAGGTGATACCAGGGGGAGGAGCTGTGGGAGCAGGAGGGGCCCTGCCTTCAGGAGGAGGAGGAGGAGGAGGAGGAGGAGGAGGAGGAGGAGGAGGAGGAGGAGGAGGAGGAGGAGGAGGAGGAGGAGGAGGAGGGGGGACAAGTTCCAGTTTGAACTCACTCTGGAGGAGGAAGAGGAGGATGAGGGGGAGGGGGAGTCTGACCTGGAGAGCCCCCTAGAGGAGGAGTCCCAGTTGGGTGGGAAGCGGCACCAGGACTCCCCCTCCCCCTCTTTGTCCCCAGACCCCCGCAGCAGGTACCGCCCCCCCTCGCCTCACCCGTCTCGGACCCTGAATCTGGCTGCCATGTCGGTGCGGAGCCCCCACAGGACGCTGGCCTCCCCGGGGCGGGAGGTTGGCGACAGAGAACTCAGCAAGGAGAGCGACGGGGTGGAGTGCCTACGTATGGGCACGTAACAACCAGCACAACCTGCCCCGCCTGACAGACACGAGTGCTGGATGTGGAGAGACGGAGGCAGGGCAGGCCTTTACCAATAAAGTCTGTAAAATCACTACTGTCCCTTTACACTGGAGACACCCACTTGGGAGAACTGTTTTATCTTATATTTTAACCAAGAGAATAGTTTCAGCCCCTCTTCGGGAGCCTGATTGGCCTTTGTGTCCCGTCCTGCTTTGTTGTAGCTTCAGTTCAGAGTCCCAGACAAAGACTGCTGCATTTTACCTGGGAAGAAGAGTGGAGCCAAGGCAGGATACTGGAACAAGAACAAAAGGTAAAGGAAATGTCTTCCTCCAATAACTGTGTGTGACATTCAGATGTGAGAATGAGAACCCCGGTGGTCTGACAGGGTCTTGGAAATTATTTTGCACCATAGTTTTAATTTAGGATAAGAAATTACTGAGTCCGGTTGGAATAAGTATTAGTATGATTTCTTTGTTTGAGAATGATGTGAGAGATGAATAATTTTACCAAATACAGAATGTAGATGACATGATCGATGGACCTAAACCTCAGGGTATGAAGAGAAACATAAATCTAATGTAGCACGGACGTAGTGGGCTCCCCTGACCTGACCCTCGACCCCAAACTCTCTTTCCTGTTTGATTTACCTCCAAACCAGAGACATCTGAGACTTTAACCTGTGTGTCTCTACATTTAATTAAAACCCTTTAATATAAAATTTGGCAACTGAAGCAATCAAATAATATATATGTAAAACAGCTTGTAGCACCACAAAGATTAAACACTGAAGAAGACTGTACCCCAGTCTCACCTGTTGAAAATACAAAAGACACCACCTGTATAATTAGTTTGGGCTTTATTTTTTTACCTGAGATTATTTTAAATGGGGTCATTGTTTTAGGGTTCTGTACATTTGCTTGTCTTGTCTCTGTTTTTGTGCTTGAAAAGCATTTTTTTATCAGGGTGCCTCCAGTCCGCAGTAGCACTTTACCGTCTCTGCTCTTCAGCTCTTCTATTCAGTCACACAAAGGGCTTCGTCCACTGTAGGCCTACTGATCACACAGACAGAACAGTACGGGCTGTTTGACCCAAGGTACCAGAAAGCAGAGCAGGAAACTCACTCGTTGGTTGATTCAGAATGAAAGAAAGAAAAAAACTTAGTTGGCCAACAACAAAATTCACAACCTTAGGTTGGTTAGTCAGATAATATTGGAATTATAAGACTCCTGTTTTGATCCCGTTTAAACTATTTTGCACTTTAGTTTCTTGAGGTTCAAGTTCAATTTATTTTAAACAGTAAAATATTTTTAAAAGTTTATGGCACAAATAGGATGTGGAAAAGATTTATGTGCAAACTATGTATTATTTTCTATGAGTATCTTATAATTCCAAATAAGTCACCATGGTGTTGTGTCCCTGCCCTGCCGACAGGAGCTGACGTAGAGATCAGAGGTTGCTGACAGAAATAAATCAGATCAACCTAAACAGATTGTGTTCCATCAGGTTATCCGTCTTATTTGATAGATAGTGCTCGACTGGGATAACTGTGTGCCATAAGTGTTGAAAACACACAAACACCTGCCAGCCTACAATGCTGTACATTTTTACACTAGAGATTTTAACCTGATGATTGTATCGAAGTCACTGACTTTATAGTGTTAGTTTTTATGAATATGTGTTACCAGTATTTAAAGCAGACAGTTTATTAGATTTTGTGCAGCTCATTATCAGTCTGTTCAGCCCTTTCCTATTCAGATAGCTGGGACGTAAGAATGTGTGTAGTTTCAGGAGTCCTCGTTCAGTCTAGAGCAGTGTTTGTCGCCGTCACTGAGGTAGAAAGACCAGGAAGCAAACAAGCACTACACAAATATGATGCACTTCTGGTCAGGCAGTCGTAGAAAACACCAGTCTAACAGTATTTCATTAACTCAGCTAGCCTTACATGTGATATGGTATGGATGTGGTTGGAGCCTAGTGTTAAAGGACCATTATGCTGTTTTTAACATGCTGAGCCTCAGAGCATTGTTTGCTTCGCTGTTCTTGAAAAGCAAAATTGCTCCTTTCCAGGCTTTTAAAAAAAAAAAAAATAAATAAAAGATGTCAAAGAATCAGAATACATATAGGAAACTTTACATTTCTCATGACAGCAGCTTTATTCTATTTTTGTCCTCATACATATTCTTAGTGTATGAGCTGTGAAAATAATCAAATGGCAAAATAAGCTACAAACATCTATAAGTAAAACATTATGTAAAGTTTTTGTTTCGCTGGTTGCACACTTTAACTTCTTGTTTCAAAATCCCTCAAAACTCCAGGGTGAAAATGCCATGTAAACCTCAGTAGCGGAGCATTTGGATCAAATGTTCTGGTTCACAGACCTTCCCTCTACCTCCATCAACAGGCTAAAGTTTATACTTACACACAAGAAATGTCAATCTAATTGGCAGATTGCCCTGAAAACCCTTATGGCCTTTTCTTTGGCATCACCTCGACAAACCTTTGTTTTACATGAAACCCTTTCATATTGTGTTGTAATGAAGATTGCATCATACAGTACCTGGGATTTAATCCGAAAATTTGCTCTGTGGTCATGTAATCATTAAGCTTCCTCTTCCTATCCAAGTTTTGGGTCTTGGTACTAAATGGCTCGTAATATTTAAAATGTGTTTGCAGTATAAACCTCTAGTCCACTGTAGTCACTGGAGCTTTTAATTCAGACTGCTGGTATGCACTTAAAGTACCTTCCTAGCGTTGTTTAAAAACACATTTCCTCAAGTTAGTTAAACTGTTGAGGATGAAGGAGCTCAGACAGACAATAGTATGCTGCGGTCAATCAAAAATGAAGAAAATTGTCTTTTAAGATTTGTTTGAAACATGTTTTGACAAAGTATGTTCTTGATTAAGTATCAAAGAAAGTAATGGCATTTTAATCTAAATAAAATGTTGTGCTTCCCTCTATGTGACAGCTATAACCCAGCAGCTGTCCCCTTAGCTCTCCTGCAGCACAGGAAGTGAGAGTTTTGACATTTCCTGTTCGTATGGAATACTAGCCCTGGGTAGTTTGCACAAACCGTGCCGGTCACCGTGGCTGAACAGAAAAGCAAGGTACAACAGAAAGTCTATAATTTTAAGCTCTTATTATACAATTCCTCTATTTTGAAGGAAGAAAATGCATCACTTTACTAGAAGAAAAAAAAAAAAGCCAAACATACAAGTTCAGCAGGGCATTTTCATCATGTGGGATTACTGTGGATTTGAAACATTTAACAATTGATTTCAGTTTTCAGAGGAGTTACATCGGCATGTTAAAACAGCAGTGTGGGCGTGGCTCTCTACAGGAAGACATCAGTGCTATACGGTGTTGTGTTGAGCAGGAAAGTCCCTGCACTCTGTTATTGTGTCGCACTGATACTGCCAACATTAAATGTTCATGCTGTCGGTTTTCTCAGCCTCTGTGATGTGCAAACTTCTATAAAGATATTTATTCTTCAAACATGTCTGTCAAGACAAAGTACTGTAACATTGGACATTTTATGTTCTGAAGCCTAAAAATCAAGTATGCTTTACAAGTATACATCTGCCACTCCAATGTTTTTGTCAAAGAAAATAACTTTGTTTCTCATTCTAAGCCAAAAGACTGTCGGAAGTTCAGGGTGTTTTAAATGGAAAATGCCAATAAAGAAAATATGGAAATTAATCAAACAGGCTGTTTCTTTGTTCATAGACTATAAAACACAGGTTCCTGAAATGGAAATAATGTCAATCAAGAACTACAGTATGTTGAAGACGAGACAGATTTATTCATCTTTCAAATAAAAACCCAATGTAAGATCTCAGTCACATGGTTATTAACTACAAACAAAACCATGTCAATATGACTGATGGAGTTTGGTACATTATGCATGTTGGGATTTGCCGTTTCCACACGTTAAGTTGTTTTTGTTGTGTTTAGCAGAAGCTTCTGTTCAGTCTGACTGGAGCTCCAGTGCAAGCTGGAGGCTTCACCCCCTGAAGACACAACACAGTTACAGTCACATATACACTAACAAACATGTTTGTGCTGAAACATTTAGTCAGGTTGAACAGTAATGAGAAAGAATTTATAATCTTTTAAGTAACAAAGAAAGTTCTCTCTGGCTTCCTTTTAACGTTTAGCTTGTGAGAAGATTCCCCAAAAGTCTTTACATACTGTACAGTTCTACCAGCACAGATACCTCCAATATCCTAAAGTAGAGTCACAGTAGCAACGAGAAAAAAGAAAAACTAACAAGTCCCCACCTTGTAGAGTTGGCAAACCAAGCGGAAAAGTGACGACATTGTCTTCTCCTCATTCTCGGTGTATTCCTGAAACAGTTTATACAACTTTTAGGCCTCATTACATATGAATTTTAAAAGCTTCCTCAGCAGCTCTTGGCTACAGAAAGACATTCAGAAGTAGTGTACAGTATAATCCCAAACCATACTGTACTACAAAATAGTTTTTGCGTCCTGCTGCTGCCCCCCCATCGTCAGCCAGGAAATATTTTTTACTAAATCAGTATATGAAATCAGATGTATTACCTACCACCATTTAGTTTTGTGTTATTTAAGATATTTATAAAATATCTGGTCATGCCAGATGCAATTATTCCACTCATTTTTTAAACAATGCAATTATCCGTTTCAGCCACCAGGGGGCAGCTCCCCTGCCCCACAGCAAACTCATGGGTCAGACCCATCTGGTAGCAAAGGAGGGTCGAGACTGATGCTGCATTCCAGGCAACCCGTAACTCGTGTTTTCACAACCTACTCGTGAAAGAACCCTGGAACGGATTCAAACGGTATCACCTGTAACTAACTACTCGTGAACTCGTACCAGATCGTTGTACTCCCAGTTACAGTTTTTGACGTCACACACAAACAATTTGATGCTGTACAGACGCCGTTTATTAACAGTGATAAGTAGAAATAAATAGACATACAGTACAGGCCAAAAGTTTGGACACACCTTATTCAATGCATTTCCTTTTTATTTTCATGACTATTTACATTGTATATTCTCACTGAAGGCATCAAAACTATGAATGAACACATATGGAATTATGTACTTAACAATAAAGTGTGAAATAACTGAAAACATGTCTTATATTTTATATTCTTCAAAGTAGCCACCCTTTGCTTTTTTATTAAGGGACAAAATTCCACTAATTAACCCTGACAAAGCACACCTGTGAAGTGAAAACCATTTCAGGTGACTACCTCATGAAGCTCATTGAGAGAACACCAAGGGTTTGCAGCGCTATCAAAAAAAGCAAAGGGTGGCTACTTTGAAGAATCTAAAATATAAGACATGTTTTCAGTTATTTCACACTTTATTGTTAAGTACATAATTCCATATGTGTTCATTCATAGTTTTGATGCCTTCAGTGAGAACATACAATGTAAATAGTCATGAAAATAAAGAAACACATTGAATGAGAAGGTGTGTCCAAACTTTTGGCCTGTACTGTAAATAGCCAACGTCAACGTTAAGTAGCCACTATTTAACGCTAGCTAGAAGGGTTTGTGGTGACTTTGCCTGGAACGCTACCAAGTCGTGAGTCGTGACTTTAAGTCGGAACTTACAGGCTAAAAACTGAAATTTTGCAGTTTCTATGAACACAAGTTGGGTGACCCCCCAAACTGCTGAGATAGAGCCTAATAGATGAAGTTTTTGTGAATAGTTTAAAGTTTGATTGGTGTATGTAGGAGAATGTATGAAGTAGGAGTAGCATTTTTGAAGTAGAAGAGGATTTGAAGCCAGCTCTCATTGACAGTCAATTGTAACAAAATTTAAATAAACAAAAAGAGCTTAATATTTTAAAAAAGTATAAATAGCAGAACAAATGTTGAAAAATTCCCATCATGTGCTTAAAGAGGTGAACATTTTGATACTTGAATGTTTTTGTAGCTGAACGTATGCAGAAGTTCAAGAGGCAACCAAAGAAAGTCAGCATTCACACAATTAATGTAGACTTTGGACAAGACTGCAGCTATAGTGCTTAGGAAATGCAACAGCACTTATAATCTGCTAATTACGCGACGGTGGATGTTAATGTCAGGGTGCAGTGGTGAAATGGTTATGTTCTGAAGATTGACTACTAAAAGCGCATCTTCGATACTACGCCCTGTTTTCTTTGACATATTACTTCATTATCAAGGTTGGAATTGAAATAAAAAAAAACTTGTGACTAAATTATTTCAACATTACAAAGTCATTCAAATTTGTAATTTTTCCTTTTTAGCCCCAAAAAGAAACCAAAAACAAACCCACAACACTTTATATCCATCTATCATGAGTCCAGAGTGTTTTACCCCATTGAAGGTAACCCAGGGGACGTGTGTGTGGGGGGGGTTCAGCGCTCTGGTCATGGCAGCGTTGGCGTGCATCAGCTGGCGTCCCAGACCTCCCTTCAGACAGGAGTTAACACTCGACCAGGAGACGGAGGGAGCATACAGCTGGAGACACTGAGAGAGCATCAGCACACATCCATTAACGCAAGAGCCTTTAGGGCCTCGTCACAGTTAACTCTACTGTAGACAGACATGTGCCGACTTCATATTTTGAAAGTTTTATACGGTCGGGGACACCCACTTTTTATTTACAAATGTTTAGATTTGAATAAAAGCAAGTTTTTTTCTATTAAACTTGTCTGACCATCTCACCACCTGTGTCTTGTGCGAATAAGGGAAACACTTTAAACAGTTTATTTTGTAGATTATTTTGTAGATACTCACAGGGTGGGCAGCGTCGAGAACATCTGTAGCAGACTCCATGCAGTAGATTATCTGAAATGCTGAGTGTCCCGTTAGATGGATGATACAGGCCTGAGGAACAGATCAATCAATCAATCTCAAGTCATCATGTTGTGTAGTATTAATTGAAATGTGACAGAGCTACAGCGCAGGTGATGGAACGTTCAAACCTCAATCATGTTTCCTATGCATTCAGGCTCTCCATGCTGACATGTGAAGGGAGAATTTGCTGATGGAATCTCCTACAATAGAAATGTCAACTTTAAGTAGGCATCCGATTATTTTTATATACACATTTATATATTTTGTGTACCTTAGCGTTACCGTACGGGACCAGAGTGACGGCCATGATGTCCTGCAGCATGGTCCAGGTAGGGAAGAGCTGCTGGGTGATGAAGACTCTGCAGTCCGGACACAAACTCTCATAGTACAGAGTGACAGATACTGGAGGAACAGTCTGGTTTGGTCGGATAGCATTCATCTCCATACATTGCTTCTGAACCTACATGAGGAGAAAAAAAACAAAAAAAAAAACAAGACCATAACCTTTGATTCTAAAATCATAAGTTTATAAATGAGATACAGGTTTAGTAAGCAAAGACATATGAACCCTGTATATTTTAAATTTTCAAACATTTTCTAGCTTGGTGACCATGTACCATGTTCTTCATCACAATAAAAAAGGATTTAAGAAAGCGAAAAGTAAACAAAACATTTATTTAGGCTATAGGTTAAAATTTTGCCAATCCTAATTCCACAAAAACTTTATCCATCCACCAATAAGATAAGGGTTAGGGTTAGATAAGATCGGAGCAGATCCTGTTTATCCCCAAGGGTGAGGGGGGGGGGGGAATAAATGCAACAGTTTGGTTTAAGATTCACTGATTACTAGCCGGACAAGCCAGACCCACATCAAGAATTACATTTGCTGCCGCTAGGGTGCGTCTAGATTTCTAGGCTAACTGATTACAGCTTCTACCTGCTTTTTTCCAACGTAAATTTACCATTAGGGTGTCAAACCAGCATTTTTTTAAAGACATCACCGTAGCCTCTGGTGTCTTGCCAATAGGCATTTTATTTATGGCATTTTATACACCGACTGTGAAGCTTAACGTTCAAAGTAAAACAAACCGTCCGTTTTTTTTTGTTTTTTTTTCTTTCAACTTTAAACTAATTAAGGGTTTGTGTGATTTGACCCAGAGCTGCTCTGCCGGTCACATGAAGAACCACTGGTGTTCAATTTCTGAAGCATGACTCTCATTTAAAACAGACGATTGAAAAACAGATTATGTTTGGAACAACGATGCTAATATTGATATTATGGTGTTCATATTAAATATATAAAAACACGTCAGATTTAACATTTTAATCAATAGGCCTAAGTACATCCCACTTACAGAGATAAACCAGAAATAATATAGTCTAGGCCTAGTAAAAGATAATAATTCCTCTATATTTAGCTTTCATTGCATTTTGCTTTTACATTATTGTGTATTAGCATAAATAGGCCAATACTGGGGCCATTGAGCGTTTGTTTTCTCTATTCATGTAATTATTTAAGCATTTTGCTGTGAGCCCAAATGATAAAGAGCGTAAATATAGATTCCAAGGTGTTTATTCTACTCACATTGCATGATATTGCTATCTCCAGGGATCGACACCACTGAGACGGCGGGTAACGGCATGCCGGTTTGGGGTGGGACAGGCCGGAGCTTCTCCGGTCAGTACAGACGAATAAAATCACAGCCAACAGTCCCGGGAGCTTCATGTTTGATATGAGGAGTCCGCACAGTCACCGAGGAGAGATGGCTAACGCTGCTCCGCCTCCTCCCTATATGAGCTGCCCAATCAGTCCCATGATCCGCTGATTAACGCCAGGTGTGGTTGACTGCTGCTGCCTTCAGGTGTCCTCTGAAAACTCCTGCTTCTGCCTCCGTGAATCGGAGAAAAGCAGCTAAATATTATTTGTATGTCGAGGCAGGAGGTCTATCCACAATTAAAATCATAATTTCTGGCTGAATTATCAAGCGGTTTTCTTTTCATAAAAATGAGGGATATAGGCTACTTCATTAAATTAAAAATGTGGGGTTTCATACCAAAACACTGTAGGCCCTATCTGTTTACAGTAGCCTACTCGGCTTTACATAAATAAGTAAAAATACTTAAAGATAGCCTTAGCTTTCAATACATTTATGAGTAGTCTATTTTAGCCTACAATTAGGACGATATCCACTTGCTTAAAAGAAGGATAGCCTACCTCTAGGGAACTCGGCTGGCCAGGACAAGAATACGGCAGAACATGACGGGCAGGCATGCAGCAGCTTCATCCAAACAAAAGGCGGGAAGGAAGCTACAGTGAAAATAATTCAATTCAATTCAATTCAATTTTATTTATAGTATCAAATCATAACATAAGTTATCTCAAGACACTTTACAGATAGAGTAGGTCTAGACCACACTCTATATTTTACAAAGCCCCAACAATTCCAACAATTCCAGTAATTCCCTCAAGAGCAAGCAGTGCGACAGTGGCGAGGAAAAACTCCCTCTTGGGAAGAAACCTCGGACAGACCCAGGCTCTTGGTAGGCGGTGTCTGACGAGCCGGTTGGGGGTGTGAAATAGTGATTGACAACCATTTGACAACTCAACAACAGTTTGCATTGAAAAAGTCTAGAAGCTCTTCTAAAGGTAAGCTATATGTAAGCTGTATGCTAATGTGTATGCTGCATAGGTTTGCAGGAAACAGGTTGCCAGTGGTGAAGTAAGTAGCCTACATTTACTCAAGGACCGTCTTAAGTACAATTTTGAGGGACTTTACTTGAGTATTTCCATTTTCTTCTACTTTATACTTCATTACAATTCAGAGGTAAATATGGTACTTTTACTCCACTAACGACTACACAACATAAGTCGCTTTGCAGATTCAGGTTATTCATTCTAAATATATTCAACAAATAAATTAGTGTATTGTTAAGACTGTATTGATCAATGGAGGTAAATTGACAAGCTAAATTACCCAGTGTAGGCCTTATTCAAATTAGCTCCACCTTTACCAGCTGCATAAAGTTAGCTAGTATAGTTTTAACATTAAAGTGATGGCCACATAAATGGATCAATAATTAGAATCCACTAATAGGCCTATATTATTCTGACATATATTTTTACATTTAAAAAAAAATGAATGCATGAAGGTGTTTTACTACTGTGGTATAAGTAAAGTACTTGTTCCACCCCTGCTGGTTGCACATCCTGCTATTTGAGATATAATACAATTTATCTTACACTTTCATCTTTTTGACACTATATTAATACGCTGTTGTTTACATGGTTATACCTTTATATACCTTATAAATACCTCTGCTCAGTAGTTGGTAGCCCATAAATGTTTTTTTGACAATGGCTAGCATTGAGTAGAGCTGTTCTAGGTGTGAAAGTAAATAATTTAAACCATTATTATGTGCAGCAAATGTTTAAATCTAGGGTGTAAACTATGTTGTTTAATTGTAAATCTATGGTGTAAACAATAGTGTTGTATTGTATTATGTTTTATTTTATTTAACCAGGTAAGTCCAATTGAGTTTGGAACCTCTTTTGCAAGGAAGAAGGTGAATCAGTTAATCAATGTGCAGTAGACCTGCTAGATGCTTGTAAATCCGCAGTATGTGCTTCTGTGGGACAGTATATTGTAGTGTTTTGCTCTAGACTTATTATGTAAATAGTAAATTGATTGGTATTTGTGATGTAGCTTACTTTGGTGTTCAATCAAACCCCACATCTAATGAAAAGTGTTAAAAATCCTCAGCTTATCAAATAATACTCACAACAATTAATTAAACCATCTTCTCAAATTTATTCGGGGATCTGAAAGTGCATACATGAACAATGATGTTCTGAAGTGGATAATGTCAGGTTACTAACAAAAAATGTTTAAGAACCATCAATTTTCCTCAGATATGACTCCTAAATGAAACAAAAGGTATTTCAAAAAAGCTGACTGTTATTGCATAATCAATACATTAAATAAGCATGTACAATAATAACAATATTTTCTCACAGCAATTAGGCTATTACAAAGGGCAGCTTAATGCTTAAGATTTAAGCAGAAGACGAGTCCATACAGCCACAATGGGGAAAAAAAAGAAGTCAGAGTTACAGAAACATCAAGTACTAGTATGTTGAATGTGTTGCAGAGAAAAGTAGAGGTATTTGACCATATGCACAGCAGCTCAAAGTGAAACAAAACCTGTCTAAATATATCAAGTCCCTGGATTTAAAAACCAAAACCAATAAGCTGATAAAGATTCTCCCATCTAACTAAGGGTGAGATGGTCACCCTATCTCCTAAAATATTGTGGTTTGTGGACGACAAATGTTACTGCTAGATCCCACAATGTTTACGGCATGGAAGAAAGTTGATGGAGCCAAAAACTGTGTGAATGCAAATATAATTTACTAACCAACCTCCTTCCTCTTAACTTTACCCATAATCACACCAAACCCTTAGTAAACATAACCATTCCCATACTTTCTAAACTTAATCTGTCTCCAACGTAATACTTGAACCTGCACAAAGCCAGACCTACCTTTACCTCTTATACTGTACCTAAATAACCAGTTCCTTTAACTCAACACTATCTAACCTTGTACTTTAACACAAACCTAAACAACCTGTTCACCACATTGATGTAGACCAATTCTGCAAAATACATTAAATTGCATTGACTGCAAACATTTTTGAATATTCATTGCAAATGGTTTTTAATTATTTTTACAATAGCCGTACCAGCCAATTACATTATGATTTGAAGTTAGGCAAGTAAAACAACTTGATTAATCATCATCATTGAGACAAGTAAAACCCTATTCTCCAGTATCAAAATCAAGCCTGTTACATGCCCATTCACAAGCCCAGCTTCCACACCCATACCCTGTGCTTCTCTAAGTGCACACTACTTCCTGCATCGTTGCTGAACATAGGCATTGACATGAATCGTGTCCTGAGGCACCGTCCAATATGAACTTCCTAGGGAGGAGGAACTGTGTAAAAATACCTTCCCCTCCTGGGAATTTAAACTTGCATTATTACCACTATAATGTCTATATATCATTACACCACAGAACAAGGTGTTGTTTTTTTTGTCAATCCAGTATCTCACAATATCAAGCCCTTCAATTAATCTCATCATCAACCCAAGTAAATGGACTCAATTAACAAGACAACCAGTTAAAGGCATCCGGCTGGGTCTTATTTGTTTGAAGCCAAACAAAGCTGTTATTACCACATCATACACCAGTTAGACTCATTTAATCTTCCATGCCACAAATCCATTGCAACAAATCTCAACTTCCTTGGTGGGAGGTTCTATGGAGCACATTCTAAAAATAAAAATCTAAATGGCTATCACTTACTTTTCTTTTAATGCAGTCATAAACGATTTACGATGTTGAAAGGTCGGCAGACAAGCTAAATAGCTTACCAAGATGGCTAGTAGCTGGAGACTTTTCTTTCTTTCAACATAACAATACTTTTTTTTAATAACTGTGTATAATAATTATATTAATATACAACAGCAAATGTATTGTAATGGTTGTTTAGGCATTAGGGAATAGTAGGTTATTATGAAGAATTAGTTGGACAGAACTACTTAGCATGACTGCAGCTGAAAATACATGACACACATTTCATGATATGAGTGAGACACCAATTATTCTCCTACAAAACAACAATCATTTTGAAATGGGTTTTAGTTATCTCTCTATTTCATTTTTGTTTGCACAATGCTACAATTCTTAACTTACAAAAAGAGACAACAGAAAAAGACCAAATTGTGCACATACAATTACAAAACTGACTTTGCAGAAATAAATACTACTAAGTGGACAGCTGATTAAAGAGACAAAAAAGAATCTGTGCTTTTATCAATGCTACGACATATCAATCTCATCAGCAACTTGTCCATATTTAGCACCACCACCTGCTTCAGTAACAGGGTGGATGAAGACATGAAGACAGTCATAGTATCTCCACCTCACATGAGGTACTTGTGTGCAAATACTGTGCTTTAAATCTAAACCCGACAGAGCAGTGGTGTAGTCTTATGTTGTGTTTGTGCACATACAACCTGTAGGCCTACACCTTTTAAACTGTATTACTGCTACAAAATTAACCTGGATAAGTAAAGTTTCTTTAATTAGAATTCACAATATTAAATACATTTATATTTCAAGTTATGGACTTAAATTAACACTTTAATTAATCTAATTTAATAAATAATTTTTTTTTTAACGGACAGATGCTTACTTATGGTTTCACATGCTAGACATGCACCTTGCATGCCTTAAGTAATAATAGTCATTTATGTGCATCCATGTTTTCTGTATAACAAGTCACTATAAGATGAAATGAAATTGGAATTCAGGCTAACAAAGATGAAGCTCAGCAGTCTGATGGCGGTGGTGTGAGTCCTAAGTACCTTAACTTCACAGTATTTCCTTTTACACTACACCACTGGTACAACTGGGTACTACAAAACAGCATAAACAGTGGACCAACATTTAAAAAATGCACTTCTCTAAAGAGTAACTACACACAGGCATAGACTGTTAGCTATGCACACAGGTCAAAAGTCCTGCATGCACCGCCATCTAGTGGTTGTGACACGCTCTGTCCACAACCTGTGCAGTGCAGCACTTAACTGTGCAACACTATATCACAGATTGATGTGGTCACAAGCACAACAAACCATACCCCAACATGAAAGCTTCTCCATTTGCTTTGATAAATACGACTTCACAGTGTCACTCATACTGTATGACTGACAGGTGATCTCGGAGAGGTGCATTTAAGGAAAACTACAGCAATGAGTGCTTAGCACCAATGATGGAGACAAAGCAACAACATCAAAACATAGAATACAGATAACCCATCAAAGAAAGGTAACAAAACATATCTTTTATAGCTGGCGGTGAACCTATAATACCAGAACTGGTATCAAAACAGTACCCAGCCGCTATGTCCACATTTTAAATTAGTAGTACATATAATACCTAGGTAATCTGTTACACAGTGATTGCATGCAAAATCAAACATTTACATCTCAACTTTACTGCCACAAAGAAGGAATTGGACACAACTTTTTCAACTCCCTTCATGACAATAAACACTCTGACAAAACTAATAGCGTCAAGTGTGCAGCAAGCATCAAGCACATGTTTGAGTGACCGCTGAGAGAGAAGTGTATTTAAAGGGACCCATTAAACAGGAAAATATATATTAATGGGTAACCCAAACTAACTATGCCATATTTAAAGACTACTGTGTCTTTCCCCCTATAAAAAATAGTTTTCAATGATTCACTAACTCACTGTAAGCACCACACAAAGTGCACCATTAAAGGAGTCCCTCTTACCTTCCCAGGGCCGCAGGGGCCTGGATAGGCCTAAAATGTAAACAACTTTCATTTCAGTTGTTTACATTATAGATGTAATTTTTCATCGCCATTTTGAATATACCTCACACTTAAGGAGCAAAAAAAAATCATCTCCAGTATGTTTTGCAGCTATGTACCAACATTTAACAAACAAGTGAATTTCGATATCATAATTTTGTAACATTTCATGGTAATATACTATATTTGGTCCACCATAGCTGGAATCATACCTTGTTAGCTAGTTGCCAATTAGCGAGCAAAGGTAGCTAACAAGCCTGCAAAATTCAAGCAGTAATGGTAATACTTTTAAGTCTTTATATGTAAAATCAGTTCTTTAAACTCTTTTAAAATATGATCAGCTAAGGTCTAAGGTTCACTTCAGGTCATGGCTAAAATTTAACAGTTGTCTAAGTTAAAAACCATTATGATTATGAGCCTTTTGTTTTCTTAATTATTTTGTATTCTCATGGGTTAATGTAGCAACTGCTGGGGGAATAAAGTCTATTTGACACTCACTTTTACAAAATAGTTAAATATAATGATTTTAAAAATTGTGCTATTATAGTAAAAAGCAACTACCTTCGATAATAATACTCTTCCTGAGGGTATTCCAGAGTATTTATGCTATTGTAGCCTTGTATCGAGCTATACACAACCTAAACATTTGGTTCATCAGAACATTGTTTTTGACACCCAACATCATACTCATGTAAGGGGCAAGACATCTCTCCTGAGAGTAACACAATTAAAATTATGATGGCTGGAACAGGAACACTTAAGGGCACTTTTCAACCAGACCGAAATCTAAAAGACCTCTATAGTGTATATTATCGCTCCAGAGACTAATCAAAGCACCTGGCTCACCAACTCCAACAGAAATCCTCAGAAAGCATATATAAATAAAAAAACAGCTGACTCATCAAAGATTAATCAGAACCAGATTGATATTACCCATATACCTAAGTAACTGCGCTTATTTTGGGTTGATATTCCCAAATGTGCATGTACACAACACACAGAATTACTTTCAGTATTTGTCTGTTTATACTGGCTCATGTTATTATTAACACTTAAAGTGTTAAACAGTGAGCTTAAAGCCACACATAGATTAAACAAACTTTTGCGTGATTGTCCCATTTTTCTACAAAAAAAATCATCACCTGCCAACAATTTGATTGCTATAAGAACAAAAATATCCTACACATAGGAGCTAAAAGCATAAATACACCCCAGAGGTAGAATCCATGAAATCCTTATTTTGTCTCATGAAGATATTGTGGAGAATGAAGATGACAGTAAGAAAATAATTTTTATATTCCTAGCCACTGAAATAAAAACTTCTTTTCAACCAACAACATCACTATGTAAAAATCAGTGTCTCACACATCTCCAGCGCTCATCTCTGTGCTTATGTATATTCTGGTTGTCTTGTTTTGGATAAAGTGCTTGTGTGTCTCCTCTACACTTTTTTTTTTCTACACTACACTAGCCATAATACACATGTGCTTGGTAGTGCAGCTCCCATCCTTAGCTCAGTTTCCCAGAAGCACCTTAAACACTGCAACTGCACTGATTATATGGATTTAAGATATGTACTGTGGATGGCTGTTGCAGATCATTAATTGGGATTGTTGGACAAAAATATATTTGAAATATAGAGACCATGACTTAAATACTCTTTGCAATGTAATATTTGCTTCTTAAATATTTATGATTTCTTGTACTTTCAGAAAAAATACTAAAAAAACAACAGCCCATCAACACTGAAATATGAAATTTCTGGATTAGTGAATAACTTAAATCAATTTCTCTTGAACAGGGAAATATACCTTCCTTTTTATACTTAAAAAGCAAGCCAAATTATATTTCTCTGCTTTGATTGTTTTACTTATAAAAAGCAGTTTAGTATCAGTATTCTGAAAGCGGGATACTAGTATCCTGTGTTACCCTGATATCGTCATTATAAATTACTACACTGTTAAGATTTTTGCAACTTTAATACCAGCATCGGTTTGGGACGCTCGCTACTGTACTATTGTTGTCATGATGAGGCAATATTTCAGTGCTACCTCGGTACTGCTGCAAAAGATTTAATTCAGTGTTGAATTCAGTTAAGTACATAATCCCAATTGTGTTTTGCAAGCTGTGCAGATGGCAAGTAAATGGGAATTTTAATATTAGGAACATTAGCTTTAAAAAAAAAAATTGCATTAGAACAGAGCTGCAGTCCAAATGCAACCATTGTATTTAACTCACAAAGCTGACAATGAACTAATCAATCTTAAAACTGCTGTGGAAAAGCTGTTCAAAATCTGTTCCAAGTAACTTAGCAAAGCATACGAATGATTGTGGCCGTAATGCTTTTTGTTTGCTATGACATCTAATCAGTGTAGGATTTTTTGATCTGAGCACTAAAACTGTTTCTGGAAATTCGACACTAACCCGTACTGTTAGAGCCTGGTAACAGTGTCCACGTTAGTGCGTCCGTGGTGCAAATACAGTGAAGCTGTGGGAAAGTGCCATCAGGGTGGCCTGCTGGTGTGTCTCAGCTGGGCTGCTGGCTGAGAGCGGGCCAGGCCAGGGTTACATTCAGCTGCTGGTTGTGTTTATTCAGGGATGTGTGTCGATAATGGAGGACCAGCTCTCTTAGCGATGGGTATAAGTTGTAGGGCTCAGCGAAGCCGTACCCTGTGGATGTCCTGTAGATCACACAGTGCTTCACATCCCCATCCACACTGCATAAGACAAAATATATAATAATAACAATAACATGGATGTTTTTCAGGTAGTTTGGATGCCTACATCCAACCCTCAAAAGGTTAGGAGTCTAATCTGCACTGCACCTACTTTTGGTAAAAATGTATGATCCATTTTAAATGCCTAGAAGATGCAAATCTGATGGTACTCACACAACAGAGCAGGCAAAGGAGCCTCTCTGAGTCTGGCTGTCTCTGATTAGGAAGGTCCCGTCCCTCCTCCCCTTCAGCAGCTCCTCTGCCTCCTTACGTCTCATACCACCAACGTACCAGTTGCTCTCTTCCTGGTTGATATCATCTGCCAGAGTGTATGGGCTAGAGGATGATGAGGAAGTGGAAGCCTTGGATTAGCTAGGAAATATATTTTAGCTCTTATCTGATGCCTTGGCACATGAATGTCATGACCGGTCCTTTTGAACAAATGTGAGCAACTGAACCTTGGTTCTTTGCCCTATGCATATTTATTAGAAGCACTGTTGCCAGTTCGTGAAAGAAGATACATAGCATGTGTTTTAATGCATTTATGCCATTTCATTTTTAAATAATAGAATATAAGGCAGTTGGTATCTTTGTATACATCCTTCGCTGCCATACTTTACTCTATCTGTACATGGCACAGATGTTTGCATGCGTCTGTGCATTTTTCAGGTCCTGCACACAGAAGCATGTTTCAGATTCTTGTGAGTGGCAAGTAAAACAAAAAAAAAATTGAAATAGCAAAACATTCTTGTAGATTCTGCAGCTTTCTGTTTTTAATTAAACAACTATGACTCTAGAATAAATAAGGATACTCACTTTTCTTCTTCATTCCTGATACCCAGCCAATCATTAATCTGGCTCTGCCTAGTACCTTGCTGGTTGAGCCAGCTGAAAAATGGATAAAACACAGTAAAAAAGGCTGCAAAATGTTATTTAGAAAAGATGTACCCTATCAGTTCTTTTATTTCATGATGTTGGATGATATATATAAAGATAGCAGGTGACAGAAGATTAACAGAAGGCCTATCTAATAGCATGATCTGTGATAAAACTGCTCTGTGCTGGCCATTCCATTGTTTTCCTATGGGGAGATTGCCACCGAGCGCTGCTCTCAAAGTTCAAATTATTTCAACTTTGACCTTGTTGCCGGCCGTTGACCATTCAAGGCACAACCAACTCCAGAAGCAGTGATGACGCATACCTGCGCTTTGCTTCTCTGCTCTGCGCCCTACTTTGCGGTTTTACAGCAGATCATGTGTAGGTGGGTTTTAAGAGTTGTTAATGCATAATAATGTCAGCAGACCTTGAGTTTTGCTTTATATGTTGTAAAGTAGGAGCACCTGTCTATGTAAAGACACAAGGCTTGGTGTGTAAACCTCTTATTCACAAAACCTGAATAGGACATATCTGCTTATTTGAATTTACTGAAGACAAAGGTCCGCTAGAAAGACACATCTTCCCATCAGGCTCATGATAAAGCCCCGTGCTGAGCATACTGGAGATTCACAGCTGTGGCTGCATGGATGAGAACAGCTGATTGGGTTTTCTATGTTTACAACTCAGCTGTGTCACTGGTATGTGACCGACTGTTTTGAACTACACATTTTATCAGTCATATATCAGATAGTTTTCTTCTCATCATAGCGTGTAGAGTTATGAGATGTAGCTGCTTGATACACAGTACAGTACATCCAGAAGAGTGTGGTCACTATCACAAACTTAATTTATTCTGACTGTATTCATTTTGCAGTTGCTGCCCTCTTTTACTTTGTAGTACATGCTGTGCACAAAGCTTTCTCCTTTTTTGCCTTTTTATGTACGTGATATATATTTTGATGAAAATAAATGTGTTTAGAATATAAAATCTTATACATGCCTCCACTCTTTTAAAAAAACAGACCTAGAACATCTAGAACATGCGGTGCAGAAGAGTTGAACTTACAGCAGGTATTGATCTCTGATCTTCCTGAGCTGCACAAGGTCGGGCTTCAGGCTGTTCATTTTCTTATCGACTTCCATGTGAGCCTGCGCCTTCCTCCTCAGCTCCTCTTCCAACTTCTTCTTGCTGTTGTGGATCTCCTCCACCCTGGACTGCAGCTCATCTGAATTGCTTTGAATCCTAGGAGGAGAAGGAAGAGAAAGAACAACTTGAGAAAACAATTCAGAGTCTGCTAGTTTGGTGTGCCTGCTAAATGAGCATGACGCACTGAGTATCTTTAATTTATTTTTTACCTTTTAACTTATTTTCTTAAAATGCAGAAAAGAAGTAAAACGGATAAGACAAAGTGACCAAATTGGGGAAAAAAGGGTTGGTATTTTAAAGCATACGTGTCTGAATCTGTACTGCTGTCTACTGAGAGGAACATGTCGATGTATTCTTTGCTGTAGCGTTCTTGGGTTTCACACTCCTCCTCAAAGATCCGAATGATTTCACTGAAAGCCTCTATGGCTGTCCGCTTGCTCTGCAGCTCCTGGTGAGGAAAGACAACAAATCTTTACTTTAACATTCAATGCCTTAAAGTTAAGGCTCTGTTGTGGTAAAGCAATCAGAGGTAAACATTTACTTAAAATATATTGCTTTAAACCAATAAACCCACAGATGTATTTAGTAAATGAAGACTCAATGATTTGGATGCTGTTGTACCTGGGAGGTTTGGTTAAACTTCTCAAACAGAAGGTCATACTCTTTGCTCTTCTCTTTGTATTGATCCTGAAATATCCTCAGCTGTTCTCCAACTGCATCAATGTCAACTTCCATCACAGCCTGCTGCTACAGACAAGAAATGCAGCCAAAATCTCGTTTAGACCAACATAATTTCAAATAAAATCATAACAATAATCCTCCTCTACAATAAATAAAATTGCTATAACGGTATTTAGTAATTATATAGTTGTAATATCAGACGGCACACATTCAGAGTTCAGGGCCTCATAAACCCACCTGCTGGTATCTGGTTATGGGGTAAAGTAGCCTTGTGTCCAGTTTAGAGTTGTACTGGGCCAGAGACTTCTTCTGGTAGTACTGGATAAGGTCCACCACAGAGAGAAAGACCAGTGGCTCAGAAAAGCCATACTTCCCCCCATGATGGTAGATCTTTATCAGTCTGTTGGAGCCATCTTTCCTGCAAAAGTCAAAGCATAACTGTCACACGAAGCTGCCAATTCCAAACATTTCACAGACCCTGCAGAACTCAGCACAAATGTTGCTAGTGCGAGATATATTTACTCTAATGCAGACCGGAGCAGCCGGTCAACATCGTACTTTTGGGATCATCGTAGGATGAATTTCAAATATGGAAACATGAGAGAGGCATTTCTTATTGGGCTTAACCACTGATGTAAATGCATTGTCTCTAAAACCCAACCGCCGTTCTGCACAGACCTCTACCTGGATGCCAACATCCAACCAACACAGTGTAATCACTACATAGAGTGTATGTGTGTGTGTGTGTGTGTGTGTGTGTGTGTGTGTGTGTATGTATATGTATGTGTATGTGTATATATATATATTTATATATATATATATATATATATATATATATATATATATATATATATATATATATATATATATATATATATATATTTATATTTATTTATTTATTTATATATTAAAAAAAAAAAAAAAAGCAGGAGCCATTTGTAAGGTGTAAGAAAGACTGTGTTGACTGGAGCATGTCTGTTCCCTCAGACAGGTGAGACAGATGACTGGAAAAACTTGATTGAAACGCATCCCGTGTAGAAAGGGTGTTATATTGCTGACCGCTGGAGACTGGGCCAAAGGCTAATCAACAAAGCTTTATATCTGAAACCTGATTCAACTAAATTTAGACTTTGAAACCAGACAACTAAAGTTAGACTTTGAAACCAGGAAAAAAATAACTGTCTTCTGAGTACATGTATTCAATTTGGAGAGAACATAGCTTTCCCATGAGATGCAGAGTACTGATAATTATATTTTTAGCAACTTAAACACTTCATTACACGTGTAGAGCCCTTAACTTTTTTTGCATCAACTGGGGCTGTGACAGTATGGCTTTTTTCTTACCGCGATGAAGAAGCAACATATCAACACGTTATGGTGCTCTGCAGCACAGCAGGCTAACAGCTGAGTAGAGAGAGAGGGCAGCTAACTTGTTGCTCTCTCTACCAATATTAGCTGCTCGGTTTTAACAAAAACGTGAATGCAGGCTGAAATTCAACTGTAGTGTTTTGTCGGGATTAAGCTATGAGCAGAGGAAAATTTAGCTAATCGCTGGATTAATTTATGCAGTGTAAAGTGCAGGGATTAAACACTGCAGCACTATGCCATCCATCTCAGCTGAGAATGGAGAAATTTCTGGCTGAGTCCTTCCCTTCCTTATTGTGTATTATATATTCAATTGAATGTTATCTGTTGATATCACAAGTAGAAACCTTTAAAATAATGGACACACACAAAATTAATCCCCCATATTTTTAATGGACTGTCTATCCCCTATGTGCAAAACTGAAGTGATGAGCGACTTAAGTTTTTTTTTTTCCTTTTCCAGAATCCCTTGAACATAGAAGAAAGTCAGTGATGATAACTATACAATGAATATTGTGTTTTAATGTATCTTATATCACACAACATGCAATTATCATCACATAACACATACTAGTTAAAAGGTAGTTACCTTAGCGTGAGAGTGTATTCCCCTTTAACCTTACTGGAAGCATCTCGGACCAGGAACGTCCCATCAGGAGTGTTTCTCATCATCTCATTTACTTCCTCTCTGGACAACCACAAAGGACAATAAGGTTTCAAACTGTTATGTAGGAAAACAATTTGCAAACAAAATGATTTTCAAAATCCTCAAATTTTGTTGATATTGTAAGAACTTGAAGGAATTTGCATGAAAAAGAAACCGATTAATGTGCTGTATTATATTAGCAGGGTGATAAATAAAAACATCAACATGCCATATGAAAATATTCAATACCTCGTGGTATTTCCCCAGTACCACTCTGCATTAGACAGATGGTTGTCATCAGAGCTGGAGTCACATGCTGCCATCGCTTTGGTTTTGTTGTTCTTGGGTTGTTCTGATCACAAAGGCAATAAAACGTCTTACAAATACAAATTCAGAATTGCAAACATAGAATTTGTGTCCTGCTTGAATCAAAAGCAAGTTACGAAGTAGGCCTATTCTTTGATTTCGTTATTGTTTTATTATTATGATAATCATTTAATAAAAATTTTAATAATACTCCTTTCTTAAAAGATAATCCGTCATAGTCTCCATCCTTTTATCTCTTTTCACTCATTATATAACCATCTTTTTCTTATCGATCAACACAAGGTATTTTTTGTTTTTGATTTAAAAAAAGACTAAACTACCAGGAGAGGCAGTAAATTAGCTAAAATTATGACTATAGCAGTTTTGTGCTAACACATTTGTTGTATATTTTCCCTTTTTTTTTGGAACAAAAGTGATTTAAATATGCTACAAAAGATCTGTTACACTTCTAACAAGCAGAGCAAAGATATGCTGGAGAGTACCTCCTTCCTTGACAATGTTGGTTCTTAGTGCAGGAAACACATCATCAGGATCAACAGGGGAGGAAAGGTCTTGCAGGAACGCTGTCAGGGTGTGAGCCTGAGCCTCGCTGTCGCTTTGGCCCATCTCAGGATCCAAGAACTCTGCAACATCAACCGCACAACAACCCAGTGTTACTCCTGATGTCAGTTGTGGCCAGTCTGTACAGTATGTGGCTATCTGCACTTTGTGGCTGTTGACCACACACTGCTGGCCCACTGACAAGGACTCCAGAGGGAGATATCGTTGTGTTGCTTAGTCTTGCACCATGTGGGAGAGTCTGTCCGGGCTAGTCTTCTGACAGGTGACACTGTCTGACTGCCTGAAATACCAGAACAGGCACGCCTCAACACTCGGGCACACTCGGCCAGATTCTGTGCTGCTTAGTGCTTGACCTCGCCTTGCTTTGCCTTGCCTCGCTAACAAACAACAGCTGTCTGCAGCGAGATGCCATGTGGGTCTGTGGCTGTAGGAAAGCAGGGGAAGGTGAGAACCTTTCTGTCAGGCATTTCCTGAAAGCATTACATTTATGTGTGAATTGTTTGTGTTTGCTAGTATGTGGCTATGCAACACATGCGCTGATACAAATGTGTGAGATGCGTGCTGTTAGCAGTTGATGTAAATCATCCCTTCAGCACTTGTGATGGCATGTCTGGATGTGCATTGAATTGCTGCTGCAGACAGAGCTGTATGTTGGAGGAATCATACGTATGCTGTTGTAAAAATAGAAAGGGCGTAAACTCATTAACCCAGGGCCTATAAACAGTGAAGCTCTGTCAAAACTTGCCTGGTATAAAAACCTAAGAAAAGCTCTGCAGCTAATAAATCCTGAATCTTGCTAAATCATTTAACTCACTAAGCCTTTGAAACTATGCGATCCCAGCTGCTAACATTTCTCTTGGAGTTTTTCAAATACTTGTTCTCTAGAGCTAAAAGGATTAGTCGATTAATTGGTTGACAGAAAACTAATTGGCAACTATTTTGATGATTGACAAAAAAAAAAAAGCTTTTAAATTGTAAGAATTTGTTGCTTCTTTTTTGTCATAAAAAAACTGAATTTGTTTGGGTTTTGGACTGTTGATCATAAAAAAACTGTCAATATGAAGATGCCACTTTGGGCTTAAAGAAATTTAATAAAGTAACCGGCAGATTACTTGTAAAGCTTATGAACACACAAAAGTCTGAAGAACAGCTTCCCAACTTGGGAAATGGGATCATCTGAGGAGCATGTGAATGCACAATTGGCCTTGGCATAGGTCTTCACTCTCTGAGTGCCATTCAAGTTATGAATGTTTTGACTATGTGTCTAAGAAATCTGGAGCCTCAGTGACTATTCCAATGAATGGCAACAGAAGAGGTGCAATCAGACCTGTGGCAAATCGAGAAATCTTTATCTTTCAGGCAAAAATAATTTAAAGAAATACTGCTTCATATTTGTCTGTATGACACAAACTTGCATTAGATAAATGTACTTATTCCTTACAGACAGGAATGTTTTAAGACTTTCTAATTGCTCATTAAATGCAGCGGAAGTTTGATTTGGAAATCTGCTTCTGAGAAGACTAGCAACGCCAAAATCTTTGTTATGAGATTGTTTCTGCGTCATTTTCATCTATTTACTATAATTGTTCAGATGCATCACAATTACTATAATCAAAGTTATGTCAGAATTAATGCTTAAAAATGCTTAGTATAGCACCAAATCTTACCTTGAACTGCTGGTGAAGGCTCAGGCCTAGTAGCCATGGATATGTCTGTCTGTTGTCGTGATTGGTTATGCGGTGATGACGTCATCACAGAAAATACAGAATGAGGCTCAGGATTATCTCCCATATGGTTGGTGCTCTCGTTGATGACCACAGCCTCGTCCCTGAGATGGAGGGATGCTAGTGATGTCGTTGGGAAGTCTTCTGCGCAGTTGAGAGATCTAAGCTGGAAAACTTTTTCTGCCATTTTTACAACACAGACTGAATAGTCCAGCTAGGTTTTTATTGATGTGGTGAAGTAGTGGGATGTTAGATGCCACGGTGCTGTTGTTCTCATACTATCATCTTACAGTTACACTCATGGCTGAGGATAGATAGGGTGATGGTGCAGAGTTCAAGGCTGCCCTGTGTTGTGGAGGTAGAGCATGTTTCTCAGCCTGAACCCCCAGTTAAACCTCATCACAGAGCAGAGCGATGACATTGCCAGTAGATCCTGTGTTTTCACTTTAATGTACTCAGTGGGAGTTTTCTTTGTTCTGCTTCACAGTCATTCCCCTAAAAGGATTCATACCTGGAAGCTACCCAGAACAACCACAGTTTGTTACGGAACAGCTGACTGCCTGCTTCATATACACCTTGACACTAGTTATTGAGCTGTATACCCACTGGAGAATGAGGGACTGAAGCACCACTTTCTGATTTCTTCCTCAAGGACTCGCACATCATCTTGTGTCAGAAAACCTTAAACAAAAAAGGCACAAATAGAGTTTGAGAATCAATACAGTAAATTGGAAAAAAAGGCCTTTTGCATGTAAAACTTCTGGCCAAATAATGGCATAATAATCTGCGCTACTTCAAAACTCTGTTCTCTATTTGATATTTGGGGGTGTCAGACCCTTATTTATTGCCGCTTCATGTTCCAGAATTGCTGCCCAGTGTTAATGCTCAGTAATTTTGAAATTTAACCTCTTGCATTATCAGTCTGAGTACTTATAGAGGCTTCCTGCAAAAGAGGTTAAATAAACTTAATCCTTGATGTTACTGACTGTTTATGCGCTGAAATGTTAGACACTTTTTTTCTGATAGGTATTACATAGCGTAAGAATAAGAGAATATTGTAACTATCATTGTGAGCCATACATCAACCGTCACAGATTTCTTTTCATAATGTTTATATTGTGTGTCATATCCATTTACACATCTGGTTGTATCAGACCAGTGTGGGAACTGCTTTGTGGCAATATTGAGTTTTTTACATGATTTTTGCATGATGAAGTACCTTGATTTGTCAGGTATTTATATTTACTTGATTAATAAATAACAAGACATTCCTTTCTGGTTTCATAATTGAGTTGCCAGACATTTACCATTTTCCAATATATATCTATATCTAAAGTGACACATACTGCACCATGTTTGAAGACTATATTAACATCACCAACTCTAAATGTTCACTGTAATCAAGAGGAGCAGGTTAATTGCAGACCAAGCTGTGTGCAGAGGCTGGTTTTATCAAGCACAATCCAGACTGAGTAGTAGTGAATGTCTTTTTTTTTTTTTTTTTTTGGTACAACTTGTGAGGAATTCCCAATCCTAAATAAAAACAGAAAACTAGCAGTCATCTATCAGGAAAAAGCTGTTACAACAAGTCTCAGAAAGTATTATGAAATATGTAAGAGGTTAATTTGGAAATTAAATACCTGGTCAAAAGACAAGATCTGCTCTAACAGAATGAATGGAAATGTCTTTAAACAGATTATATGTTACAATGAATATCATGTTGCTCCAGCACTGGACCTTGTTTGTCCCAGGATCAACATCCCAAGAATAAACTTGCAAATTGAATTCTCTCACAATGATGTCTTCCTTTAAAGATAAAGACACCTTTAAGTATATCTTTCCTCAGACATACACATTTTTACCCCTTGCGGTGCGTCCTCTAAAAAAAAAAGAAAAAGTCTCTGCACGTAATGTCCAAGAGAGTATAGAATATTGCCGTTTGGGATTTCATGGGATTTTTCTTTTTGGGAATTCTGCCTCAAAGATTTTTTATATAATGACTGTACAGTTAAATCATGAAACCCATTCATGGTAAAGAATACAGGGGGACTGTGGCTAAATCCTCCTCTCCCAAGCATCTGGGATTAGTCAGCGGTTTATTATCCTCCTATACCCTTTACAATGTAACATCCTATTGAAGAGACTTAAGATGGGGTATCATCTGCACTACAAGAGGAAAATGAGCCTAACTTTATTTTAATCAAAATGTATTTTAATGGAAGATCTGATTTATTTATTTATTTTTTTTTTTTTTAAACATTATGTATCCAATCCCATCACAATAGATAATGTTTTAACAGAAAAACAAGATGTCATAGTTGCTGTAACTCTAAACTGCAACTGAAAACAACACTGTAACCTCATTTAACTTCTTTACTAAATATTTTTTTTATTTACAAAATCTGGACAACTAATCCTTATCAGCATCAATTTAAGGTATCAGAGGTATCGAAAAAGCTTTAAAAATACCGATTATGTGACAACTCAAATTTACTTTATCTGTATTGTTGCTGTTAGTAGACCACATGACTTAGAATGTTTGTTTCTATTAAAGAAGCATACAGTAGTATCTAAATTTACTGAGTGATGCAACATTGTAGATAAAAAATTGAAGCACTGGAAATCGCGTCGGCATCAAAATACTTTCAATGGTAGGGAACGATAAAGTCTTCACGACTCGACGTTCACGGACATTGTGTCCGTAGACACGATGCAGCATACTAAACATGATATCGACGAAATCCTGCGATCTTTATGACATAAGCCAATTTTCTCGTTTTAATACTTTCCTGACAAAAAACTAACTTCCAGTACACATCCATCTGGGACGACACAACTGGGTTATTTCATTAAAAACCTTTTTTGACATCAATATGATTGTTGCTATTTATGTTTGTAAGTTAAAAAAAACGCTGTCCAGGAATTGGTGGATCAATTAGGAAAGCATTGGTGAAAAACAAAATTAAATTCATAAAAATCTCTTAACGTATTTTGCATTTTACAGTAGCGTTCTGCTGAAACTGTCACGTACTTTTAGAGTGTCAGGCAATTTAAATTGTCAATCCAACAGAAAATGACGAAGGTATTTATTTTGCTGATGACCGTCCTTTTGAATGTGTTTTTGTTAAATATTCAGTCGTAGTATGTTATCCAACAGTGTTGCATTCCAAAAACGGGGCGCCATATTTCCTCCAACGCCTTCAATCTTTCCATCGTCCCGTACCTAAGCTTGGAATGACGAAGAGATACAAAGGCTGAACATGCACGGAACTTTCAAAATGGCAACTTCGGGTGTAGATAACATCTGAACAGCCTGAAAAAATTAAGCATCATCAGGAAACTCCGCAGGACGGGACATTACGCACCTACCTGGGCCAAGACAGAAGGGACCGGGCGGCAGAGGAAGCCAACGTTTCATCGAACTCCATTAAGCGGCGAAGAGACGTGGCTGGACACACACGTGGCTCAGATCAAACCAACCACCGGCCTCGGTCCTCACGCCATCCAATGTCCTCCACCCCCCCACTCCTCCCATCCTGTACTGCCTCTCCGCCTGTGTCCTCCATCTTTTAAAGATCCTCTCCACTTGGCTGTTGTCCGTCCCCTCTGAGTGCCACATTTTCCCACGATGCCATTCCTCTGGGTATTTCCTCTCCTCTTCTCCGATACATCTTCACCGATCATATAAGTCAAGCCTTTTCCAAGATAGTTCCCACTTTGTTTTTACTTTTACATGTAATGCACAGAAAAAAATCTCCGCTGATCTGTGGAATGCAGTGTATATATATATATATATATATATATATATATATAAAAATCTATAAAAATGTATACAAGTATGAAAAAATCTATAAAATGTATGTAGGTTTTAGAGCTTGTGCAGGTCAAGGAAAAGCAAAAGTAAAAGCAGCTCTACTCTTCGCACCGTAACTCTTTTTTACAGTTTGAGAGCACAGTGTGAATGCACAGTGGGGGGACAGAAGCATGAGAATGAGTCGGTGGGAAAAAAACTCGTATATAAATAAATAAGGGAAGGATGCCACTGTTGCTATACAGAGCGAGGGGCTTAGTGGTCTCCTGAAATCCTATTGGCCGGCCTGTTGCCATGTGCTCAGGAGTCAGCAGAGATGCTGCTAACAAATCAAGGAAATGTTCTAATATTAGACTGTATGTATCTAGGCAGCGGGAGCCCCTGACCTCTCAACTCAGCCAGCGTTGCGTTCCACTTCACAGATCAGCATAATGAAAGAAGTGGTGTGGAAGTAACTGGTTAAAAAAAATGTTACGCACTGTATAGACAAAACAGCACACACAGCCCCCCACCACCCCAACTACCTCCATGATATTCCAGTCAGTACAGTTACAAACGGACCAAAAGGGAGAAAACGGATTCCTCTTCTGTTGATTTCTGATATTTCTGAAATACAGATACATGTTGTTTTTGTTGTACTGCATTTTGGTTCTCTCTCTGCGCAATTTGCAGAGCATCCAGTTTGTGAAATATCTTTTTGTTATTTAGGTGAAATTTGCTCTGTTTCTTACAGGTTCTGCTGTAATAAACTACAGTAGGTCCATGCATTAATAATTAAACAAATTGTAACTGGTGAGCAAACAAAAAATAATTTGCTCTGCTCTGCTGGTGTTATTTTACCCTATACCCTGCATTTGTTATATATTTTATGAATAATATTGTCATACATTATTATCTTCTTATTAAGCTGTCTTATACTGTTTATGTTGCTAATTCTTCAGATAAGCTTATTACATGTATTTCTATCTCTTTATTTTGAGGCCATGGCTTCTAGCGGTGCATTTCCAGCACATTCATCATCATGTATTTATCTGCTAATTATCAGTTTGTACATTTTTTTTGGACAAAATTTAATAGAATTGAATGGCTTTCACATCCCCAAAAGTGATATTATGGAGCCCAGTAGTAGATATTTGCAGCTTTCCTGTAAAAGAAAAAATTTGCATTATAGTTTTTGCTATCCACTATATGGTTATGTGATCCTCTTAGGCTCTTGAAATCAGGCATGATAACTTCCTTCATAAAATGCGTGGAACTCCTAAATATTTAGGTCATAATTGTTGTATGTTGGCAGGTCTGTTAGGCAAAGCAGATTAGATGGGGTCGTGCTGTAGTGTTACTATTTTTCCAATTTTTTTCCATAAATGTAAAGTTATTTTTCTTCCGTTCAAATGTTTAGAAAAATATTATGAAACCACAAACGCATTATCAAAAGGATACTTTTAGATAATGTGTAAAGCTCTATCCTCATTTCAAATCTAATCTGGATCTTGACCATTTCTAAACAATATTTGCAGAAAAAATATAGAGGTAAGTAGATGATGAAATTAATTTATTTTTCCACATCATTAAACTCAAAAGATCCTGTCATCTTCAACTAGGGGATGAATGGATCTTCTGTTTAGTATGTACTGGCAGTATACCATATCTTATCTGAGTTATGTTGTACTTGAAAAGTGATTATACTTCACATCTACATTTATAACAGATTGTCTTTGGTAATCTCATAATAACAGATTTTGTTTACAGATGATTTGGTTACATTATTATCTCTCTGCAGTGCTGGTTTTTAACAGCTGTTGAGTAAATGTTCCAAATACGGTGGTACGATTCTTTTTTGGGCTTTTCCGCCTTTATTTGATAGGACAGCTAGGTGAGAAAAGGGGAAGACATGCAGGAAACCATCACAGGTTGGAGTTGAACCCTGGACCTATGCATCAAGGAATAAACCTCTCAGTATATGTGCTCTACCCACTGAGCCAACACAGCCACCTCAGAAAAATCACATTTAATGGCATGATATTTAGATGTAAATAGGTTAGAAATGTTTCCCCAATTCCATTTAGCAATCATGTAAATACATTACATTTGAGTCTTTCAGTTGCTTAACATGATGCCATGATGTTACCTCATATACTACAATTGTATAGTACCAGCCATACTCTACATTTATCAGCATAAATGCACTTGCATCAGGTAGGGATAACAAACCATGTGTATAAATGTGCAGATTGAATATGTTAAAGTGATGGTTCGGAGTAATTTCACCCTAGGGTCCTTTGCACCACGACCTCGAGCCAAATAACCCCCAGAAGCTTATTTCACCTGGGTCGAACATTGGGCGAGTTAGCGTTATCAGTTGAATAGCTTAGTGCATGGGCTAATGGATCCAACTCTGTATCTTGTACATTACCCCACTAATGATGCCTGAAATGATACCAAACTTCTACACTAGTACATATAGGTTATGTACTCATAAAACGATGGATTGGAAAGTTTGTAAGTACACCAGGAGTTTATTTAAATAACACTTGCCTGCTGGCTTCTGCTCTCTGCTGCTACTGCTACCGGCAGTAAGAGTGCTTAGGGACGTCTACAAATTACAACACCAAAAAGAGATACAACAAAAATATGTATTATTTTAATGATTAAATAAGGTAGTGTCTCCAAACTTACCTCAATTATAACTTGTCTCTTGCTAGTTGTACTACAGCACTTTTAAAAAATAAGTTAAATTACTCCGAACCATCACTTTAAAGAATAACACAAATTATGCAGTAATCCTTCCAAACCCCCCCACCCCCTGAGTTACTTGTACTTTAATTGAGTAATTACATGTTCTGCTACTTCATAGTTCTACTCCACTACGTTTTGTAGGAAAATATTGTACTTTTTTACTCCACTGCATTTATTTGATAACTACTTAATATAAATACATTTTCCAGCACTGGTAACACCACAAACCCATTTCAGAAAAAAAGATGTATCATTTTGAGATGGTATTGCTTTTTGAGTTTACGTAGCCACTAAAAAATCTTGGAATAACTAGTTTATCAACTTTGAATTTTTCTGAAGACGTTGCAATCTTCAAAATAAAATGTCTTCTGTATTAATTAACTTGTCTAATTGTGTTTCAAGATGCTGTGACTTCAGGATTCCTTTGTCCCTCTGTTCAGCCCAGATAGGAATGTAATGTTACAATTTGAAATTGTTTAGGTAAAAATATTTTAATTTAGGTAAACACTGAGTTTAGATTGCTAATTATTCACAAGCTGGCTAGAGAGTAGGAACATGTAGAAAACCCAAACTAACTAAATTGTAAAAATGTGCATAAGAACATGGCTTTTGGAAGAGAGAGATTTCAGAACACTGTTTAAGATATTCCTTCAACTCCACTTTCACTCAGTGTAAACAACAGTTTCAGTTTTAAAAAAAAGTAATGCATGCAGACCTCCATACTGACGGCAGCTAGCTGACGCATGCCCCCCAGGGCCCAGCCATACGCCTGAAAACACACACACACAGACACACACACAGGATGCAGTTCAACGTTTATGTAAATATGTTTATTTCAGACATGAATATACAGTATATATGAGCATACAATGCACAGACAGTTAGTGCAGACTATGAAGGTGAAGAGGTTCACAGATCAGTTAACCAAGGCAGCACAAAAAGAGAAAACAACACACACCGGCTGAATCGTGTGATATCTAAAGTACACACTGGATATGCAGACAGAAGTAGTCAAGATGGAGTAGCCAGGATGTGCCAAACCAGGGAGCTAATAATATGATACATTTTCTGCAGTATTGATGCTTTACTAAAAGATTTATTATAGACCGTGACGTCTCTTGACACATATTGTGATGTCAGTATGGGCTGACATAGAAAAGTTATTGGTTCAGATTTTATTTAAGTGCATCATATCCCACTGGTGTGTGTTGCCCGTAACAGTAAAAATATTAGTGGAGTGCAAATAATAAATGTAAAAGTCTCATCTTCTGTCACAAAAAAAAAAAAAACAAGCTGAAGACCTCATTTAGACATGCTAGGAGCTCATATTAGTCAAGTATATTATATAACCATTCACAACGTTTATGGAAAAATTATATTCTCATATTAACAATACTTATAAATGCAGGACATATGGCAATATATAAATACATATATATAATTAAGTAAATTCCAGTGGAGCTTTTCACAGCTCAGATCCAGTTATGTTTGCTGATCTGTCCATCTACATCAGCAGCCATGATCCTTCAGTCTGAAGGCCAGGACTTGTGGGGACTTGTGGGGCTCCTAGGCTGGGCCTTTGGACTCCCCTGAAAGACATAATGTAAAGAACATGGTCAACTTCTAAATGACATTATATTTTTTGTTAGTTTGAAGGGTTGAGAGCCATTACATCTCAAAGGAAAGGCTCCTTCATTGTTGACTGCTATTGGTATGTTAATTTCAAAGTGTACTGAAAATTGTATTTACAATGTAAGTTTAGATAAATGTAATGGAAATGTTTTAGTTATGTAGTAATAATTCAAATATTCTGTTTCCTGTCTTTTAATAAAAAACACAATGCACAGGAGCTTGATAACACCTGTAGGGGGCAACCGTGCTCCTTCAGTCAGTGCTGCCCACACCCAACCTAAGCTTGGATGTTGCCGAGGAACTCATCTGACCCACTTTAAATACAACAGACATTGCTCAGTGTACAGTTATGTTGACTTCAGCCTGCTTACATGCCATTTCCCAGCACTTTAAAAGATGGTGGCTCTCAAACCTTTCAGCCTGTGAACCAAAAAAAATGAACCACCGCCAACTAAAAAGTTAACTCTTGACTCCAAATGTTTTTTTTTTTCTTCTTTCCAGGAAACGGAACAAAGTCTACAATCAAATTAAAAGGTGACTTTGCTATAAGGTAGGCTACATTTTGAACTCTACTTAAGTCTGTAACTTACTGTACATTTGTGCTTTTACAAGTGTGACTACCCCATCTCCACAAAAGGAGGAGGTGGGTGGGAAGGAGGACTCACCACAACAGGCTGGGTCTTAGCATAGTTCATATGGGCGTAGAGCAGCACAGCTGTGTCGTTGTGAGACGCCTCCAGTGCGATGGACAGAGCATTGCTGCCATCCTACAGACAGAGGAGAGAGGGAGAAACCGATACAGTAGGAGGGCAGAGAGAGTAAAAGTGAGTTTATTGACCCTTAAAACACAAGAGCTCACATCAGAGAGCTTTACAGTGATCCACAATACACACAGTTGTTCCTTTTTCAAGACTGTGCCTCTGTCTGGATGTGTTGTGATGGACGTTGGGGCAACTCATTCATTCCCATCAGTTAAGTCACTATCACGCATCCCTGATTTGCCAGTAAACAACCAGGACATTCATCCACCCTGCATCCTTAGCCTTTCTCACTGCTATTACATCAAACATGTCAAGCAGGACATAAATCTACAGTAAGGGAGATCCTGTGATTTTAACCGTATAACACATTTAGTAAAGAGTAATATAGCTGTCATGTAATGTTAAACCAGAAATGTAATATTATTCTACAGCTTAAAATGAACTTGACTTATTCTTCTGCAATTCGTGTAAATTGCTCTGGTTGATATTGCAGGTGTAAAGGTACACAAAATCCACAGGTTGACATTTATGTTCCACACATCAAAGACGTATTCCTAATTATACGGTATTAAGTTAAATCAACTAAAGTTATTTCATTCATAGTTCAACATAGAGTACCGAACCATAAATTGCGTACCCTTACACCTTTACTACCCTTAAAAATATTGCACCATTTTGTAAATATAACTCCACTGTGTCTTACAGTCATAGTTTGGCATGCTGTTGTGTGTTTTCAGAGAACAGTGGAGGTAGGGGCTTTTCCAAATGTTTTCCACCCCCCACCCCACCTCTTGGTCCAGCTGTGCTGCACTGAAACACAATCCAGGAGCTGCCTGCACTGAATGGCCAACTTATTCATGGCACAGATGTGAATGCTCAAATATTTGTCTGCCTGGCCCCTCTTCAAGCATCCAGACCAATCCTCTGTAAAATCACTTTAAAACACCCGGCTGTGCAGATGAACAAAAAACGAAGCAATAAATGTCACAAGCAGCCATGAGAAGAGTTTTGTTCCAGGATAAGATTTCTGCTATTTGAGAAAAATTAAAATGTTCCCACTGAAAAACTGATGCACTAAAACTACAACAATGTCATACATTAAAGTTTTTTACATAATATAAGTGAACTGGTTGACAAAATGATTGTTTGATGGACAAGTTTTTCCACTTTTTTTTTTTCTTTTTAGGAAATGAACAGTAGCTGCTGACTTGTGGATGGGTCATATGGTGAAGTATGCAGAGGACTTGTGCAAGAGCCTGCAGGGCATTGTGTCTGAAATCTGCAAGTCTGCGGTTGTGAACAGAGAAGTTGTGGCTTTTTAATTGATCCCCCAGGGGATTATGAGTAGCTCAGTGATTGTGTTTCCAGTAAACAGCACTGATTGCAGGGGAAGGCAGATGAAACTCTGCTCTTAGCTCTCAGCCTATCTTGCTAACAAAGACAAAACGCAAAAGAAGAGAAGCAGATAAAGAGGTGACAACGAGAGGAAACTGCAGAGACCAATTTCCCATGAGGAGCTGTTTCCTGAGCATGGATTAAGCTGAATCCCAGACGAGAAAATGCTCAGATGTTTTCAGCAGTCAGAGATCCAACAGTTAACTTCATCTGTAAACTCAGGGTAAGTTACTGAATGAGTGCATTAGCTAAATGTAAATGCCTTACGTTATCAACAATGGATATGTCGCAACCAGGCTGTTCCAGGAGAAGTTTGACAATCTCAGCACGGCCATGTTCGCTGGCACACATCAGAGCTGTGGAGCCTTCGTCATCCTGCACGTTCACGTCAGCGCCACACTCCAGCAGCGCACGCACCATCTCCTGCCGACCATGGCTAACAGCTAGCATCAACGCTGTCTGGCCCGCCTGCAAAGGTAAAGAATAATTCTTTAAGTAATTTCTTTCTAAGAGGGTCCAGGTACCGTTCGTTCATTTGTTTTTGCTTTCACATATGAAAACGAAAAAACAACTCCTTTTTCTGTTTTTTCATTTTTTTAGAAAAAGAGTTTACCCACACTGTATTTGTTAGCCTGTAAAATTAATAGTCTATATGCATGTTATTTGTCACCCAATTGTATGGCTTAACTGACTGAAAAATCTGCTGAAATAGCCTAAATATAAACATGTTCACGCATTGACAGTTGTCAAACAAAAGGCACAATCTGTTTTTGTGGGAGAGGGAAGACTCATCTCATCGTTTTAACCCTGTTGTGTTTAATGTCATGTTAAACAATTTTTTGTTCCCGGTCAAAAATTACCGTTCCATTAATACTTCTAATTTGTTTAGAAACCATTTAAAAATGTATACATTCACATAAAGTAACACCTGTTATGGTCAAAAGTAAGAGATTTTATCTGTCACTTTAGAAAAAGAGAGAGACTGAGAAAAGTTTAGCGTAATAGGTGTGAAAAAAGCAGGGAAATATTTAAAAAATAATAAAATGATCAATGGAAAGGAGTGTCATGTCTTTTTGGTACATGATAAAGTATCTGCATTCAGGAAAAAGTTGGACCTGTGTTGGGCCAAAGAATTTCTAATAAGGGAAGAAGTTTCACTCTCTCGTTACTTGCTCTATGGAGCTATACCCCTCAAAATCCACTTTTCTCAGGATAAACTTTTTTGTCTAGTAATTTGAATGTTGCATTCGAAAGGGGAGGCTAAGAAAATACACACTGCTTGGTGTTAAATTTTTTTTTAAAGTGGCTTTTTTGTTCTAAAAAGCCTTTTAAAATGTCAATGATGTCATACACATACACAGCCAGAGATACTGCTTTACGGCAAGCTCTGAGTCGCTTCCTTTGTTCTCTCGAGGCATCAACAACACAGCTAACAGGTTCGGCTCTCCCTGTCGATACACGTGCTAGAAAGAGGTTTGTTAATGTTTTAAAGACCACGCCGAAATATTCCCTCTGATATTCAGGCTCTGCTTCGGATGCCGTCAAGCGGGAGCTCTGGTCTTAATCAGACCTTCACTGACCAATCAGCATTCATTAGCAGAATGCTAGCGTGTTGGGCACAACGACTAACGTTTTACTCACCGTCTGTAAGAAATAAAAAGGGATAACTACTCGTTCATTCAACTTTAGCCTATAACCAATATCTGAAAAGTTTCTAACAACAACAATCAGGCAAAAGAGACACATTTAGCAGTCTAGCTCCATAGAGTACCATTTATTTTGCACTGGACCACAATCACCCCCAGTGGAACTCTGGTGGAACTGCAACCAAAATTCGGTACAATGGGGCTGGCTAGGGAGTGGAACGGCTTTCCGTAGACCGGCTTTGGTTTTTAATTATTTAACCACATTGCAATCTAAGATGACATGTTTACTGCCATTAGCATGTACCTATATAGTGGTATACAGCAGTGGTGGCTGGAAGAGCTGTCATCCCGTCTTAGAAAGGACACTTATGTACATTTACACTTCTTTGCATTAATAATATACAGTCTATGGTTATTAGTCAAGACGAAGTATTAAAAGTAAAAACATTAACAAACAACACAACAACGACGTCGCTACACAGTTTTGGATCAGTGACAACAAGTCTTTTTAAATTAAATATCATTATAAACAAAAAAAAAGAAAATATGCTGCCAGTTGTGATGCTTGGAGTATATTGTCTCTACCTCAAAGCTGTAAACACATTTTTAACAAATCTACAAACACAATGTGCCTTGATTGTTTGTATGACTATTGTATAATAAAGATTTAATACAAAAAAGAAGTTGTGATGTTTGGTCGTCAAGTGTTTCAATACATGCGTGGTACAAATCGCACAGGGACTGAGCCCTGTTCCACGCGAGCCCAACACAGGTCCAACTTTTTCCTGAATGCAGATACTTTATCATGTACCAAAAAGACATGGCACTCCTTTCCATAGATAATTTTATTATTTTTTTAATATTTCCCTGCTTTTTCCACGCCTATTACGCTAAACTTTTCTCAGAGTCTCTCTCTTTTTCCAAAGTGACAGATAAAATCTCTTACTTTTGACCATAACAGGTGTTACTTTATGATAATGTATACATTTTTAAATGGTTTCTAAACAAATTAGAAGTATTAATGGAACGGTAATTTTTGACCAAGAACAAAAAATTGTTTAACATGACATTAAACACAACAGGGTTAAAACGATGAGATGGGTCTTGCCCATTGACATATATAAAATGGACCAACAGAGCACGTTGCTCTGGACGGAGACCAGTGAAGGATATTAGAAGCACTTTTCCGGTGATCTCTTGCTTTACTGCGCAGCCTCCAACTGACAGAGACAACGTAAATGTGACGTGAGCAACCTGTCTGAAAGTTGTAAGTCTTCTGGTAGCTGTGCCAAGAGAAATCTCAATCATTCCTAATCTTACAGAGACGGAGAGCGTAGGTATATGTAAGGAGATAACATGGGCACAGGCTAATTATTGATCACTAACATGCTAGTTAACATTAGTAATTAAACCTAAACAGCTAACATAAGTCGAAACTGCCTGCGAGCTTCTCCTGTACTATACGGTAATTCCTCTACTGTGTGACAGTAAGTCACTTGGTTATGACACAATCGTTAGCCTATTTTTACAAAAACGTCTACGGAGCCATAACGTGAGGTACAAGGTAATGGAGCCTTTTATACATTGTTGTGTTTCTTTAGAAATAAACAACGGACAAATAGAGTCTTTAAACGCTTCAGATATAAAGTTATTCGCTGTCAAAGTGGCGCCAAAATGTATGCTAGTCAGTGGAATGCTAACGGGAGGTGATCTCTTTGTAGCGTCAAAATGGCGCCATGGGAGGTTCGAGTTCTGAAGCGAAGCTTACCCCCTTGGTCTTGCCTCTACTACAAAAACAGATTGTGCCTTTTGTCTGACAACTGTCAATGCGTGAACATGTTTACATTTAGGCTATTTCAGCTGATTTTTCAGTCAGTTAAGCCATACAATTGGGTGACAAATAGCATGCATATAGACTATTAATTTTACAGGCTAACAAATACAGTGTGGGTAAACTCTTATTTTGAAAAACAATGAATGCATATCCTGCCAATCAGGTTTAGCACCACCCCACCACAGGGGAAAATCGGAATATCAAGTGGTTTTTCTGATTTCCGTGCAAGAACAGGAAAAGCAAAAATCAAGTAATTTCGTAATTTCGTTTTTTCGTTTTTCTAAAAAAACGAAAAAACGGAAAAAGGAGTTGTTTTCTCGTTTTTATATGTGAAAGCAAAAACAAATGAACGAACGGTACCTGGACCTAAGAGAATACATACATATTTTTGAGAGCTTGTCATATTGCTTAGCCCATTCTATTAAGTGATGAAAAAAATGTAACACCATTTACAGCTTGAGAAATATTGCAAAAACAAAAAGTGATAGCAACAATGACTTACTGGTAGCAATCCTAGTCCACTATCTGAAACAATGTGAATGAGGAAATTGATGACTTTAACTAAAGATAAACTGCAAAAGGTAGTATTTATATATTAATCTATAAAGTTTGCCTAGCACACACGCCTTTTCTGTTTTTCAGTATTACCAGATATTTTTTAAGCTAAATGAATTCCAGCATAGTGCTGGCAGTTTTCATTTACACTGTTGAAAATTTTAGTCACTAAGCTGAACTTAAAATACAACACAAAATAGTATGACTTAAATTCCTGATTCTAAAACTGCATGGCATTGCATGCCTTGCGTGTTTTGTTCACCACAGCAACAATAACCAGCGCCAGTAATTGAATTTATAGCATCACTGGCTATAAATCCAGAGTCCTATGACTTGGCAGTGTGAGAGCCTGTCATGCGCCGTGTCCAAGCACAGACACTACACAACCTGATTAGATCAAGCAAAGAGATAAAACCACTTTAAAAGAAAAAAGTCAATAGATTCTCACAAATGTGTCAAGTTACGCTATACATTTCTCTAACCTATAACCAATTACTCATCTGGCTCTGAATGTTTGTATTACTTTTAAAAAAAAAAAAAAAATTCCTTTCCCCTTTCAAAAAAAAAAAAAAATTGTTTTTTTTTTTTTTTTTCTATCAAGTAGATGTTGACTCAAAACTACTTTGTTTTAACTAAGCTTAACTTCTTGAGTGTGTGTTGTTTAGATTTAGCAAAGGAATGCTGTAAAAACTTGCTCTATTCAATGCTACTAGTAATAATGCTAGTGCCAAATTAGTGAGGTGAATACTCAAACCTCACTTACACTCTTATTTGGCTGTAATATCTATAATTTAACCTATGTTTGGGTTTTTTTTATTGAATGTTTTCACATTAACAGTTTAAATCAGATTAAATCCATTTAAGAAAGCCAGCTGAGCCAGGATTGACTCTTTTTAGTGATAACATGCTTTGGATGTTAAAGCCGACTATAGACTCACAGTTAAGTCTTTGTGTTCTTTCTTTTGGCACATATTGGTCATTTACATTGTCAGGTGACCCCTTTTTAAATAGAGAACTGTATCTTTGAAAATATTTGAGTCACAAGTGATTCTTTCAGCCGTTACAAGTGAACTTCATTCACGACCCACACATGAGAGGAATGACTGCAGTACAATGACTGTGGGAACATGGAAGGAGGGAGGTGGCTACAAGCAGAACTTCACAGTACTATACACAACTCTCATGTGTTGTTTACTCCTCAACTGTGATAAACTGATGATGACATGACTTGCCTGGCTGGCCTTGGCATTGACATTCCCCTGACTGAAGAGCCTCTTGACTACAGCCATGTCCAACTCCTCCTTCACAGTAGAGAGAGCAGCCAGCATGATGGCTGTGTAGCCCGCCTTGTTCTGCTTATCCACACTGCACACACCTGCAGGGAGCACATGCTTTTTAACTAACGTGTATTTAAGCATATACGCAAGTGCACAGATATACAGAACACAGATTATCAGTTACCTGTTTATTAGGTGCACTAGGTAACTAATGTTAAACAGTCAGTTTTGTTCCAAATGACAGATTCTAACCTATTATATATTACATACTTATATATTATCTTATGTAACATCAACCAGGTTGTATTTTTTTCAGGTAATTTAGCAATTTATTGTAAACTGAACACACTACAAGAAAGAATATTTAGCTAGCAATAAACATTACGTTACCACTATTTAAAGTCCTGAGCAGAGAAGGTTTTTATATCTGGTAAAATGAATAAAGACACTAGAAGTTACAGAGCTCACGTATGGGGACTCTTACTCATTTCCCATGGCTCACAGACGTAAGGTCCGCAGTTGGACCTTTCTCGAATAATTGGTTGGATTATTAACTGGATTATCTTTGTAGCCTGTGCGGTAACATTTCATAGTGTAGTGTGGATCATTCTCAGAAGGTCACTGACCTGTGTCCAACAGCAGCCCCACCACACCGAAGTTGGAGTGTGACACACTGTAGTGGAGAGCTGTGTTGCCGTTGCCGTCGGTCATGTTGACTACGTGCTCCAGCAGCACTGACGACACCTCAGAGAACGCCATCAAGTAGTCTGAGACCCGTGAAGGCTGAGCCATCTTGGCGCTGGAGATACGGAACCACTCTAGTTGGACTGTGTGGGTGCTGGAGAGCTAAAGGTGAGAATGGGAAGTGATATTTAGGGCCCTATTTTAACAATAAGCGCACAGCATGAAGCACCTGGCGCAGGTGCGTGTCCAAATCCACTTTTACTGGTTTGACGGCGGAAAAAAGGGTCAGTGAGACGGGCGCATGGTTCAAAATGGTTTTACTTAGTGTCTTCATTAATTCGTAGGTGTGTTTTGGGCGTGACATGCAATAAACCAATCAGGGTCATCTCCCATTCCCTTTAAAAGCCAGGCTCGTTTTTACCTTGGCGCATTGCTATTATGATGGTGGATTTGCACCGTAATATTTTTGTTTGTGTGCTGCTGCGCTTCCGTGTGTGTGTGTGTGTGTGTGTGTGTGTGTGTGTGTGTGTGTGTGTGTGTTGTGTGTAACAAGCATAGTGTGCGCGCGCTGTGCATAAACCTAGGCGCATTTTACTAATTTGCTGTTAAAATAACAATGAAATGCTGCGCAATTGACTTTAGACCAGGTTTTTGTTGGTCAATGGCACGATCACTTCGCGCTGCCTCAAGATAGCAATACGGCAGGCATTCACCTGAACACACCTCCCTGTAAGACCAGCACGCCCATGGGCGCAAAGATGGGCGCAGGAGCATTTGCTATTTAAACGACGTGGACGCTGTACTGTACACATTTGAGGTACTTGACCTTTTCTCAGTCTACTCTCCTCTCCTATTGTTTATGATGTTTGATATTGCCATAAATATCCCTAAAAAATAAAATAAGTCTCACAGCTTTCATCAACTTTAAGTAATTACCATTTTGCATTATTTCAACAATGCACTGGTGAAGTTAAATGTGTAACTCAGTGATTAAATGGTTTTAAGAAGCATGCAGGAACGCACCACTTCCTTACTCTTCAGTGTTTTAATGTCATCGTTCAGGTGGTTCTTCAGAATGAGGCACGCTTCACGCATTTTTGAGCTCAGCTCAAACCTGTAACAAAAATGTCTGAAGTTGAAACAAAACAATTTACTGCTTTCTGTACATAGTTTCCCTTTCTCTGCATCACAATTGTATGTGGATTTTACTATACATGTGATTATACAATATTGGTTTATTTAAATGAGAAGACTTGCTGTTTGTCATCCAACATGATTTAGTAGCCTTTACATGAGCACTTGACATCACTACATTTTAATCAGGAAACTATATTAACCCATTTTCTGTAGGCTAGGAGATCTGAAACTGCATTAAATCAATATAGCAACATGCAAAATACAAAAGTAACAACATACTTCTCTTTCACAGCATCAGATGAATAATTTGTGGCTCTCAGGGTTTCCTCATCAGTGTCACTCTCGTCCATGTTGACGTTTCTTTCCTCCTCTGATGTTTCGTCCTCAAGAGTCGCCTCATCCTCCTCTGTGCTGTCCAAGCACTCACCTTCTCCACTTTCTCCAGAGGAACTCCCATCTTCCTCCTCTTCTTCCTCCTCTTCCTCATCCTCTTCTTCACTGGATGTAGATTCATACCTAAGAGACACAAATATTTGCTGGAATACAGAGCAACACTGATAGCTGGTTTTTTGGAAAGTAACACAATTGGTGAGGGAAAAGGGTTTTGTTTATTTGTCAAACCTGTGACCTGGTCAACGTGTTATTTCCAACCTTTAGACCATCTGCCGCCCGTTTTTTATTTTTACTGTGGAACAATTTTATTTTTACTGTGGTAAAAAATAAAATAGGGCTTCATGTTACCCACCCTCCATTCAGAATGCCAACAAACTGCAGGCTCTTCTTGCCAGCAGTGCGATTCTCGCCTGAGTTACTCCCATCCTTCCTCTTCATGATTGATTTGAGCATACCTGTAACCATAAAGGAAGCAGATGGATCAAACAAAAAACTCACACATGATGTTAACAAAATTATGTCATCAGTTTATCGCTGGAGGATTAATCCATTTCTTTAGAATACCTCATTTTTGTCTTTCTAGTAAAACTGCTTTTAAAATCAATTTGCCAATTTTATGTTCATTTTTCAGTAAATCTATTTCATATCAGAGTGGGTAATGCTTTTTTTCTGTAATTTCTGAATTATTTCTAACATTTTTCATGGACAGAATGATGTATTTTGTAACTATTTTTGAAAAAAAGACTGATTGGTACACTCCTAATTAATTACTAGTGTCAGTCTGAACAGGTCAGCTTGTGCAAAAATTTGCCTTCAGGCAAACACAATTCAGAATATACAGTAAGTGTCCACTAAAACATGAATAATGACTTACTTGGTTTTAAATGAGACAGTTCTTGGCAAATTTATATTTTCCCTTTAAATTAGTACCAGATTACATAGTCTGTAGTTATATTTATTTAGACTTTCCAGGGAACTTATTTGAAATGAAAAGATTATGAACTTGTGTACAGTCTATCCATGATGCACCACTTGTGATGATGATGCGATATTTTGCACCAATGTTATAAAGACAAATAATTCTACATTTACAAGTATTTACCTGTCCTGGTGTTGCTGGCTGCAGTCTTCTCTCCTTGGTCTTCCTCTTTCTTCTCCGCCATACTTACTACCTCTTCCAATGGTGACACCTTATATTCAGCAATGGTCAACTGTCTCTTCTTTGGGACTGTAACTTTTTGCTCCTCAAACAAGTTCTCCCATTGGCACCCAGTGCTGACCAGTGCAACAGGAGCTGGTTCTGCCGTTTCCACTACATCATCAGTCTGGGTGAATTGTTCAATCTGATCCGCTGTTAAGTTCTCACCCACACATGCATCGTTCACCTCAGGACGGCACAAAACTGCAGCATGTTTTAATGCAGCAGTCAATGTCTCTACCTGGACATTCGTCACATCCGGTTTTGCAAGAACCCCCTTCTCAAACGTGACTTTGGTTTTCTCTTCCATCTGGGCTTTAAGGATCCCCATGTCTTTGTCGGCCACACTCAACCGGTCCTCTAGAGCCACAATGGACTCCTGCTGGAATTTAATGGTGTCCTGTAAGGTGTCAATCTCCCGCTGTGCTTCGCTGGTCAGCCCAAGTAGTGACTCCATAACCCAAACCTCAGCCTCTTCTGTCTCCACACTGGCCTGTACTCCCTCCTCATGAACCAGAGGAGCCTCAGTTCCTGTGCCTTTCTCATAAACATTTACCTCTGTGCCCTCAGAAGCATCTTTCACACCCTGGCTGTAGTAGAAAACAACAGAGTCCATTGGCATGTCGCCCCCAACAGCCACTGCTTTCTTCTCAGCAACAGACACTTTTTCTGGAGCTTTTACTAAAACCTTTGATGAAGGTTCTGTAGATTTCTCTTCTTTACCCTCAAATTTCTCAGTCAGCCTTTTCAGCTCACCAGATCTTCCCAAGCCTTTATGTCCAGGTGAGGTTGGTGCAGTCAATCGACTGTGGATACTGTGGTCAGTTTGAAGGATCTCTGTGGTTTGGGTAGAAGACTCTGTGGACTGTTGCTTCTGTTGGGCCACCTTCATGGCTACTTTCTTCTCTTGCAGGGCTAACAGGAGCATGTCTTTCTCTGCACGAAGCTTGGCCACCTCTTTCTCAAGTGCAGGAACACCCTTTACCCTCTCTTCCATCTCCTTCAGCTGTTTCAAGGCTATAGCCATCTGCTCTCTGACTGTTTGCAGGTGGCTGGGTGCGATTGGAGTCGTTGTGGTACCAGCAGCTGGAGTGCTTCGCCCAGAGGTCTGAGGACTAGGTTTAGTCCAGCTACTTTGCAGAGGCTGAGTGGATGGAGAGGGTAAGAGCTGTTTGGGAGGATCTGCGAGCTGGAAGCGCCCACCGTTCTGGTGCTGGTGGGTTTGTTCCTGTTGTAGACGCTGGCTGGTTTCCAGAAGAGTCCGCTCCACTCTAGGGTTGCGCTGCGGTGGAGGAGGTGGCACTTTGGCTCCGGCAGACAGAGGAGGAACACTGAGCAGGGTCACAGGGGAAAGAGAGAGCGTTTCGCAGGGTGCTGACCCAAGGCGGTGGCGTGGTGGCGGCGGCGGAGGAGCTCTGCCATCCTCACTGGCCGGGGACGCCAGAGACTCTGTGGATGTCCAGCCACTGGTACGTCCCCCGACACTCCTCTGTGAGAGTTTGGGCCCTCGGCCAGAGCGGCGGGAGCCGACTGGTGCCCGACGGAGATTGTGTCCACTTTCTATCTCTTCTACATATTTAAGGAAGTCCAGATCCAGCTGGAAACCATACGGAGTCTGGACGGAGTAGGAGCCTGGCTGGTCAGCCTCCTCCTGACTGGAGTAGATAAATGGAGAGCCCAGATCTGAAGGGAAGAGGACATGTGACCAGATAATATGGTTTCATACTTAAATATGGCCTGTGCAGCTTCATTGTAAAAAAACAAATGATGTTTACATTCACTGTTTTTCACCTTCAATGCATTGTGGATCCTTGAGGTCTAAAAAAAAAAAGTGTTAAAAATATTTCCTATCTCATAAAACACAATGCCCAAAATCCGGCATTGGTTAAATCTATGTATACTAGCTTGCATTGATAATGGTACTCATGTTTTAATAATAACCAGTATAACTTGTTGACACAGTATACCAATTACAATATAGTCAATACACTAAAAAGTTACAATGTGCAACATCAATATAAATCAAACAGCACACTGCAACACCCAAACCTCATGTTCACAGTCATAATAGAAATTGGGATACGAGGTGGAAATACAAAAAAACAAGGACATCTTCATGCAGTTTCTTACCAGGCAGCTTTGGGTTAACTTGCACAGACTGAGTCATTTTTCAGGACTGGGACCTTTCAGCACACACAGCTTCAAATCAATACCTGGCTAAAAAAAAAACAGTGACACAAATGCATTTGTCATGGATGTACTTAAGACCAAGAGGAAGGAAAAGTATGTCCTTTCTAAAATCTCTGCACATTAGTTTGTTTAGTTGAAAGTGTGCTTTGATTTTATAGAACTGATTTATTTTGTAAGCATCAAAATCACATTCTCTAAAATGTTCCCATAAACATGTCTTTGTTAAAATGAGACACACAACAAATAAGTGGCTTCTTGCTCTCACTTTAATGGTGGAAATATGCTTCTTTATGGGAGTTGTAAACATACTATAAAGTGCAGAAACATCTAAAGAAGTTTATGCGTTTTCTTTTGGCTTGTTAACACGTGTGACTGAATTTAAAAGAAGGGGAATTCCTTTCTTTCAGAGATAAAGTGGTTTTGTTAAATGGATTGTTTGCTTTTTCTCTTCATAGGTGTTGAATAATGTTGGCCTGACATTATCTTTTCCGCAAAGTGTGCATGTGCGCAAAGTCACTAAGAAAGAGTTCAAGATACATGCCTAAAATTCAAATGTACGCTTGTGTGTGAATGTGTACAGAAACTCCTGGCACACAGTGAAGTTGGCCGTCAGGGGAAACACCTCAGAACAAAGTCAACAACAAAGAGCTGAACAGGGTCCAAAAAACACAAGACAGCTGCTTCATTAATGACAGTATCGCACCATCCAACTCTACTGAGAAACCACAGGATTCTGCTCACCACAAGACCATTGAAATCTGACATACAGTACATACTGCTGCACTGGCAAATGTATAATTTCCTTTGGCAGTGTCTATTTATTCAGATGCATGAGACAATTGAACTCTTAAGGGGACTGACTACATTGTAAAACATCATTGCCAAACAACAACAATGTAAAATATTAAAAATGATGAGACTACTCTCGCATTAAAAGTCAAATTTTACATTTTTAGTAGTAGGAAGCAATACATAAACATCTGACTGGGAATGAAGCGGTCTTTTTTCTGTTAATCGTTATCTTTAAAAGACAAACACAATCTGTTCAAAATGTCTCAATAGAATCAACAGAAGTTTAGGTTTTTTCTTTGTTCAGCCATATTAACATTGTTTTTCTTCTGGTTGTTCCAAACAGACAGGACATGGAAAACACTTCCTATGCTTCAGGAAAAAAGCAGAGATTTCCTCACAGCAAGGGGAAAATGGCATTAAACTGGACACTCTCTGTCCAATTCTATACCAAGTACAGAGAAAAGAAGGAAACGTTAACTTAAATATGACAGATTGTAACTTTAAAACTGTAAAATGAATGCTGTTGTGTTGAAAAGTTTACCTCTCAGCCGCTCATTGAGCGATTCATGTAGCTGAAGTTCAGGCTGGTTCCCTCCTTCCTGCTCCACTCAGCCCTGAGAGAGAAAGAGACATCCACCATTAGATTTCACACATCAGCACTGTACAGCATTATAACTATATTATACAGACAAGTGAATACCTGCTGCACACCCAATCACCCATTGGGGACACAAATATATTTGAAGTTGAAGATGATGTGTAAAACATCTGTCACAATTTGTCATCTATATGTAAATACCACACAGTGAGTCTAGAGTTCTGCCCTTAATTTGGAGTCTTTTAATCAATTGGGTTGTTCGGCAAGGCTTCAATCTTTCCAGCTGTTGTGCACTAGAGTTCCTTTAATAGGTAGATGGATGGACTTTATTGATCCCAAACTGGAAGAAAAAAAAAAAAAGATATTTTTTCTATCTCTTGCAGAAATCCAAGTATGTTTTCATCTCAATGTTGGACAAAAAGAAACCTCTACAAGACCAGAGAAGATGTGCTATCACGTGACAAGAGAAGAAGTTAGAGAAGCTAGAGAAGAGAGCAAGTATGAAAAAGCCTCGACTCTGGACAACAGAACGCTGCTGTAAACTGTGACAAGGTGTGCATCCACCTGCGTCACCACAAACCTCACTATCACAGGTGTGTGGGTTTACTGAGTAAATTACAGGTTTTGCTGTGGGCCGTATAAAGCTGGTGTGTTTCAGGCGTAAAACAACTTTCAAAACAGAGAAAAAGATTTGTGCAACATAGATACACTGTGTTTTCATATTTCAAAGACAGTCAGGTACAGTAACTTTTACCTCCCACACACACAAACCTCACATACATGCAGTCATTCATTTTGTTTCAAACACACACAGATGTGTTTTCCAGCAGCCTTGGGCACATTCCTAACACATGCTGTTGCAACACGCCGGTAGTCCTTCTAGCTGACCGACTACTGATAACCTAAACACACACATCATCCGTCAGCTCAGACTGCAGCATACAGACCGTTTATTGTCAAAGTAAAGACCGCAACATTCAGACAGACAGGATATATTATCACAGATTATATTATGGAGTTATTATGGACAATGGATAAATTGAAATATGCAGTGGAAAGAAAAAAAGTATCTTCTCTAACTGGAAACGTTTCTGCTCAGTATCTTATCAGCCACAGGTCTGTTTCTCCTCAGTGTTTGTCAGTTTCTACTTTCAGGTCAAAACACCGTAAACATTATGCTGCAGTGTCTGACTCAATCAGACACAAGTTATACGAAAAGGTTTTTAAGGATGTGACCTCACCTTGGTTTAATTTGGTGCGACCAGAGAGAGGTAGTTTACTGCACTTTGAGTTTGTTTAGGATCAAATACAAGCTAACCATTGCATATAAACTCCACACATGACTCCAAGATGGTTTGTTTAATGGGCTTTAGTTTATGCAACTTTAGCTCCTTGTCGGCACTCTTCTTCTACACGTGATCAGATGTGTTTTAGTGTCATTTCAAATAGGTAGGGTGGATTACACTGCTACTTTTTTTTTTTAAAGACCGGTAGAGTTTGTGTCAAGTTGTTTCTCTCCTCCTTTAATTTTTTACTAAAAGCTGCAAGTTATCATATTCAAATTAACTTGTTCCAGTAAAGTTGCAATATGGTTTTATATCAATGAGAATTAAGTTATGTGTCTTTATAGATAAAACAAAGAGCACATGCGTTTCTGGGGAAGTTTTGATGCGATGATAATTATTGGCGCATAGAAACACAGAGCGCCATATTTTCTTTCTACTAATTTGAACTATGCAGTTCATTCATTCATATTTTGATAGGGACATAACATTTAACATAGCAAAGAATGCAAAAGTACACGTAATGACAAGGGTTTTACTCAAACATGCTGCAGATCTTTAGAGCTTTGACAAGTATGAAATCAGATCAGAAATGCTAGCAAATCATATTCTAGTGCATTTTCACGATTCACTAGAGCATTCTGTAGAGCATTATTCATGAAACTGATTTGCACAATGTGTTGCAAAGTTAATTAGATTGTTGAACAAACAAAATGAGCCCCTGAAAGTCAAGTCTCTCCTCCTTCCCACATCTGTTATTAGGGCCTTTAGCGCCGACAGTGGCGAAGGCCCTATTGAAACTGAAGGAATTATTATTCCTTCTTTTCCTGGCAAATGAATCACCTTTTTGAGGTCGATTAACATACTCAAAAACTCACCAAAACTTGTGGTCGCATCACGCCTGGTGAAAATTGACGTATTTTAAGATTTTGGGAATAGGCGCACAAAAATGGCTCGCTAGCGCCCCCTACAAAATTAAAGAAATTGAGCCCCTGCAGTACATTTAATGTAGACTAACGAACTGTGGTACGCATATGTAGCATGTCAACACGTACAAAAAAGCTCATTGGAGCCATACCCAGGCCAGCTGACAGTCTTGCCTGGGCCCGGGACGAGATCTTAGATGGCCCCCCCCCTCGCGGCCAGATCTCTCCTTTTCCCTTGCTCTTCCTCTCCTCACATCTCTCACTGAAATTAAGTGTGTAATCAGTCTCTGATCCATCCTGCTCAGATTCTCCGACAGGGCAGCGGGCCCCTCCCGCATCACTCTCTCTCTATCTCTCTCTCTTCTCTCTCACGGGTAGCCTGACTCTGTCCCTCCGTTGCGGGGCAGCGGGCCCCTCCCGCTTCACTCTCTCTGTCACCTGACTGCAGCTGGATCTCTCTCTGTCTCATCCTTACTGATGGAGCTACCAAACTCAACTGTTTCTGTCAAAGTTAACGTGTTGTGTCAGGCTTTTATACGAGCTAATGGACGTTAACATTAGAGCTGGCCTGTTAGGTTACGTTACAAGGCTCAGTAACGTGGCTGGCGCTTGTTTCTTACCTTGCTCTACGTTGACAGTTCCAGCTTCACCGTCACCACCTTTTTTTAATATTTGTTTAGAAAATCTCTAAGGCCTCTATTTTCTTCTTCTCTTTTCTTTCCTTTTCCGAGCTCAGGACTTGTGCTGACCGGACATTTTGAGCGTACTGAACTTCAAATCAAGTGACAATATCAAATTTTGATCAGTGGCCAAACCATTTTTATGTTGGGGGTGGGGGGGGTTCTTGACCACCATTTCCAGGACAATTAGGAAGAAAACAAATAAAACGCTTTTATTTAATTCAAATATTATGCTACATATTTTTTTCCACAAATAGGCCTATTTAAAAAAAAGATTTTTAATTCTTCCATAATTTAATGAGGGCCCAGTTCTGCCCCCACTGTGGGCCCGGGACAACAGACCCGTTTGTCCCCCCCTATCGGCGGGCGTGGCCATACCCTTAATGCAACAGGAAGTCCGCCATTTTGAATTGAAAGTTCGAAATTTGTGTGATTTGGGCCATTTCCACGTCGTACATTAACAAACTCCTCCTAGAGATTTCATTCAATCAACTTCAAATTTGGTCTGTGCCATCTTAAGACGTTAAAGGTGAAAAGTTATTAAAAGCTTGAGTTTTCGTCAAACGGTGTGAGCGTTTTAGTAGCGGCCATTTTGAGCATTGATCGATGAAGTTGTTGTAACTTGAGTGTATGTTGTCCAATTTGGACAAAATTTCTCACGATTGACAATAGTCTAGGCCTGAGGACATCTATAATCAAAAATTGACTTTTGGTAATAGCCCCCCTGCTGGCAACAGGAAATCAGCCTTATATGACAAACATCCGATTTACATGAAACTTAGGCGTTAAACTGAGGCGTGCCCTATACTTTAACCACGCCCATGTACTCAGACCACGCCCCCTTTGATGACTTTTGAACCGTTTAAGGTGGACTATTGTGTGAGGTATTATTGAACTCAGCAGAGAGTTCCTTTTTCCATTGGTGACGGTTTGCGATGTCTAACTGTCGCACAAATACACAGGTGCATGGAGCGGCGTCTGCCAGTAACCCCTGTAACGTAAGGAGGTGCGAGGGCCCGTCCAACGCTGCTTGCAGCTTTAACTTATTCTCTTCATTATACTTTACCACTCTTCATCTCTACCCTCTTGACTAATTTCTCCTCGCACCCTCTCCTTCTCTTACACACACCTCAAGTGTTGCTGTTTTTTTCTCTGATTTGATGACAGACAGCAAATTACAGACTTCAGGGAGAAGCTGCATTCCTTCTTTCTACACCCGCTGAGTCCTGACCAGCTGAGAGCCATGCTGACAATACACACACACACACACACACACACACACACACACACACACACACACACACACACACACACACACACACACACACACACACACACACACACACACACACACACACACACACACACACACACACACACACACACAGAGCTCGTGACACTTGCACAAGCCAAAAACAAAATATGCGTACATTGAGTGAAAACTTGTGCATTTATTCACACAAACAACAAAAACACACACACAGAATCACATGATCCTGCAGTCAGACAAAGATGATGTTCACAGCTACAAATGATAGTGAACACATTGTGGGCATACCACCTTAATTTTGTAAACGCCAAACTGTTTTTATTGTGAACAGATTAACTTCGGTGTTCTTCAGACTAACTAAACAGCCTTAGACGTCTGTATTTCCATGGCTACAGATTAAATGACATACTTCAGTTTTGATGAAACACTACAGTCGCATTTCTTAAAATTGCAGCTACACAATAATCTTCGATGTCTTCCAGCACCATCAGCAACTAAGGCCTAGCCACACGTACACAGGGATTTTGTTTTTAAATGTAGCCTTTTCTATGCGTTTTTGTCTTTCGTCCACAAGAAAACTCCATTTTAGGTCACTGAAAACTGATCTTTTGAAAAACTCCTGCCAGAGTGAAGTCAGTTTTTGGTTCATAACGTCAAGAGTGTGCGCTTATCTCCTTTGTGAGGCGACATTTCGTGCAATGGCGGACGTGGCTATTGCCGCCAGGTAGTCTTCCGGTAATACATTTTGACTGATGGATGTTTACAACCCGTTTGATTATATGAATGCTTGCGTTTTTCCCCCTGTTGGACGTTATTGTGTTTGCGGACCTCATCAATTAACTTTAATAAGTACAGTTTTATTTTTACTCATAGAAATGGCCAATTCTACAAAAATAGGGATTTAAGGGAATCATCGTTGGGTGTCATGATTCTCCAAATCCACAATTTGACTTTTTTTTTTTCTCTCTTCTCAACAGGGACTTCAATGCCACAATAGGAGCAACAACAGTTTGAGGTTCTCAGATTTTTTTAGAGCCGCAATCGAATCCACCATTAGTTAAACGAGGAACACCCCCTAATCTTTAGTGATGAGTGGGTCAGACTTCAAGCAGCCGGGGTAGTTGGTATGTAGCAAGCAGATTCAGGAGTAACATTTATTTATATAAAATATAACTTGGATGAATTAGTACTTTGGTGACCAAAAATGTTTCCTAAAATCACTCAAATAATATTTGTTATTGATACAGTTTTTCCTCTCGGGTTCAGTAGGAACATGTGACGAATGGAGAAGTACCACATCGTCCCAGAGCAGACTTATGAAGAAGTAAACATGGAGTTGTCCTGCGTTCAGTGGAAAAGGAAATGTGCTGGTTCGAGGCTCGGGGGCCATGTTTTGAAACAGTGACCTCATCCTCACCGCCCACCACCCTTTTCCTGAGAAAAGTCAATCTGACAGACGATGAAGGAGTGAAAGCCGACATCCTCTCTCACTGACAGCAACTTTTACTATCCGACTGTTTTACATGAGAAAAAACCCATTCAGAACCACACACACACACACACACACACACACACACACACACACACACACACACACACACACACACACACACACACACACACACACACACACACACACACACACACACACACACACACACACACACACACACACACACACACACACACACACACACACACACACCTATAGGCTACTTGTTAGGAGATTCACTGATTTCATTTTCAGTTTAACATAAAACACAAATCTTATCCACTGTTAATTTTCCCAATTTAGCAAATTTAATATAATAGTTTTCAAGATGATTTAGTCCAGAACAGCTCTTAAATAGACCTTGAGGTCAGTTGTTCTAACATTGACTTACTTGTTGCTCTAAAACAGTAAACATATTAACGCAAATGTCCATCTTAACAAACTTCAACTCTCGTCCCAGTTAATCTTAAACCTTAATCCAACTACTAATTTAATTACTTTAGAGGCGAGGTGAAGATTTGTTTCATGCCTTTATCCCTGAGGATATTTAGGCCTCATAGACATAGAAATACAAGTACACACATACACATAGGAGGGCCTCTCTGCTGCTGGGATAAATCTGCAGTTTCCTGAAGGGAAGCCCACTACTCCCCCAATAAATCCCCCTCATCACCAGACACACATAACCCTTTCATGCCCCTGTGGGAGACCTCCCATTGTCTCCCAGTAGGAATGGGGGGGGGGGGGATTCTTGCCAGGAAACACATCAGGCCGTCCTGAAAGCTGCTTCCTGAAGGCAGCAGGAAAACACCATAGCGAAGACAAGCAAAAACTGAGAGCTGAACAAATAGAGCCAGTGTGACACCACACACACACACACACACACACACACATCCTGCGATCAACAGCACAGAGGCCGACATCACATGATGCATCACAGGGAGGTAAGATAACGCGTTAGCACTTTTAGCCGAAGACTCAAGTGTTGAAGTGTCACACAATAACACACTGTTACCTCTCTCTCTCTCTCTCTCTCTCTCTCTCTCTCTCTCTCTCTCTCTCTCTCTCTCTCTCTCTCTCTCTCTCTCTCTCTCTCTCTCTCTCTCTCTCTCTCTCTCTCTATATCTCTCTCTCTCTCTCTCTCTCTCTCTCTCTCTTTTTTTTTTTTTTTTTTTTTATATATATATATATATATATATATATATATATATATATATATATATATATATATACTATCTACACACACACACACACACACACATACATACACACACGGTTTCTGCCACTTCCTGTCTCCCATTTCTTCAACATTAATCACACACTGATGTCACATTTTTAACATCTTGTGTGTCCTGCTCTATCCAGATAAAAAGAAAAATCATTTTTTTAGCACAATCAGGTCGACTTCAAACATCACATGCCTCCTGCTTCTCCTCCCTCTTCCTTCCAGATTATCCAGCAAACACAATCAGGCACATTCAGCCTCCACAATGAGGCTTTATGCCTATTTGGTGGCGATGCTGTTTTCGAAGAAGTTTTGTGAGGCCTCGTTGTTTTCTCCACACCAGACCCCCCTGTACACTCCCTGCCTTTTTCTGACTGTGTCCAGGTTCAAAATGTCACAAAGTGAATTTAATAAAGTCACTGTGGAAGTCTGTCACTTTGTGAGTTTTAAGACAAAGAGACAGAGTCTGGCTCCACAGTGGATCTGAAGATGCTGAGAAGCAGCTGCTCTGGTTTAAAGTCTCGACATAAAGCTTCTCATGAAGGATAAAGAGAGGCGACTCATCCAGTGACTTAATACTGTACTTCCTTCTCTGTCAGATCTCCTCACTCTGAGATTCAACTAATTTGAGGTGTTCCATGATGATATACTTTGAGTTGCCTGTCACACCTTTTTCCACTTTATTGATTTTCTTATTCTGATAATCAGACTGAAATGCCATTTCATTTAACTGTAATTCATTCAGTCTGACATTGTGTTCATGTAACCTTATTTCCTGTAAGGATGGGGCCTATTTTGTTTTGCCCTCACAAGTCAGTAGCAAGTGACAGGTCAGACTTGCCAACATCATTGTTAAAAGTGCTGATTTAAGAGTTGTTACCTCTGCCAAGGAAATAGTTTTTTGGCTCAGTTTGTTGGTTTGTTAGTTTGCCTGTCAGCAGGATTACGGAAAAACAGCTGGCCCAATTTTTTTGGAACTTGGTGGAAGCGTGTATTTATGTTGTGTAAGAAAAATCCCAAAAATGTGTTCCTGGTCATATTTCATGGCTCACCAATCTGGTACCTTTGCTCTTCGTTGTCATGCAAATAATGGAAACAGCTATCAAGGTGTTGTTTAAACGCTCTGAGAAATAAAATATAACACGTCTTTGTAGCATCCATTTTGTTTCCACATTACAACTTGAAGTTCAACAACACACCGCAGTCAGAAAAACGACTTTGATGACTCAGGAAATTGACCATTAGCTTTGGCGGAGGTCTGTGCTCTCCGAGAGCCATTCTGGTTACGGCCCGAGCTTCGACTACGGCGGACGCCCTATTGAAACTGAAGGAATTATTATTATTATTATTATTATTATTATTATTATTATTATTATTTTATTATTTGTGGCCGTGCCATCTCAAGACCGTACCGAAAGTTAGTAAAAGCAAGATTTTTCATCGAACCATGTGGACATTTTGAGTATTTAGCGATGAACGAGAAAGTTGTTGTACCTCGAGCGTATATTGTCCAATCTGCCTGAAATTTATTGACAAAGGTCTAGGCCTGAGGACATCTACAGGCCAATATTGACTCGTAGTCATAGCGCCCCCTGCTGGCAACAGGAAATCAACCTTAAATGACAAACATTATCCACCGATTTACATGAAACTTATGTGTGGTCTACATTAGAGGATGGATACCCAACCCGAGCCCGACGGGCCGGCTTCGGACAGATATTTAGAAATTATGTTCAGGTTCAGGTCGGGCTCACATCAGCGCAATAAGGCATTTGTTGTAAAATGGTGCTGCGGCTCCTTTAAGAGAGCTGTGTGTGTGTGTGTGTGTGTGTGTGTGTGTGTGTGTGTGTGTGTGTGTGTGTGTGTGTGTGTGTGTGTGTGTGTGTGTGTGTGTGTGTGTGTGTGTGTGTGTAAAGTGGGCAGAAGAGAGACAGATAAGGAAGCAGACGTGTAGATGCGACTGGAGCAGAGTCAGTGGAATAAGTTTAAGTTTTGTACACAGTGTGTGCGGTGTCCGAAATAAACCCCAGACAGAAAGCCAAGTTCATTCATTTGCTCACCAGAAACGGGATTTTAACCAGACGTTATTCATTTTATAACGTCGGCCCTGGAGGTAACTAGTCTCCCCTGGTTTTCTGACCACGGTCAGAAACGAAGCAAGCAGGAAAGGTTAACACATTGGACATTTTAAATTAAACCACTTATTAACATGCACTTGTTGCCCCGTGTGCGCTGATCTGTTGACATTTCTGAATGCCTTCCTACAGTTGCTTAATAAAAGCGGGCTTTCCACACAAACAAACGTAGCCTACATGTGTCATTAGTATGAGAAAAAAAAAAAAAGATTTTAACTGTGTATCGGGCTCGGACATAAATATCTTAATGCCTGTAGGGCTCGGCTCAGGTTCGGTTACTGCTCTGTTGGACGCGGGCCGGGCTCGCACAGAAAAATGCGGCCCGATCCGCACTCTAGTCTACATGGGATTCTGAGCTGCCTCCTATACTCTAGCCATGCCCATATACTAAGGCCATAACTTGAACCAGTTGAGGTATCATTGAACTCAGCAGAGAGTTCCTTTTTCATTGATGATGATTTGCCCCTCCCCTGAGGATTTAGCCATGCCCCTTTTCACAATTTATGACCGTTTGACGTAGACTCTTGTCTGGGGTATCATTGAACTCAGCAGTGTTCCTTTTTCATTGGTGACAGTTTGTGGTGTCCGACTGTCGCACAAATGCACTTTGATTGAGTCCACTAAATCTCACGTCATATTAGTTGACCAAGGTTCATCTTAAATTTTGTAATTTTTTGTGAATTATAACTTCAACGGTCATATAATTGTCATGCAGAAAACTGTCTATCACCTGCAAGCAAATGTGGCCAATGACAACAGGATCAGTTCAGGCCCACAACACACCTGAAGCCTCCATTTTACATCCTACGTTTATCAATGTGCTCAAAAGGATAGGTTCACATTTTTCAAAGTGTAATACAAAAATACAATACTCACATGCCCATACTTTATGTACATTGAAAGAGATATTCATTGCTGAAATTGGGGCAAAATCCATAGTCCTTTCAGTTCTGAGCAAAAACACATTCAGCAGATATCTGAAGCTTCAGCAGTCTGAGTTTGTCAAATCAAGTTGGTTATCTTTTAAAGTTTTTTTAGTACAAAAATCCCATTTTGTGTTCCTATCCCTCACTGCGACTCAGCAAAGAAACAAAGTAACTTTAAAAAAATATCCTTTAAAAAACACAATTTTAAAAGTATGTCTCTTGCCAGTAACAACTTTCTGTATCTGTTGTTAAAACTGCATTATGGTTTTTCATCCAGTAAATTTTCAAACATGGGCGACCACAGAACCAAAAGACCGGACTGGACATGATTGAATTCTTGGAATAGCAACATTATACGTTTCTTTCTGGAAACATTGATTTTAGCATCAGTTTGCAGCCCAGAGAGCTGCACACAGTTTGTATCCCAGCAGCAGCATCTAGTCAGCTTAGAAGGAAGTGTTCTCATGGCTGACGGCTGGCTGCCCCTCCCTGAAACAAAGCAGCGCTCACAAATCGAGTTTTCCCTAATTAGCCACTTTCAAGCTCTGATGTCACATTGCATTTTGGACCAAAACACCTTATTTTTCCTTCCGTGGTGAGACAAAATCTCCAGGCTGTTTCCCCAACATGACAAACTGAACCTTTGTAGAAGCTTTTTTAAATACACAAGGAAAGCCTTTTTTCTCTCAACTGATTTTTCCATTTACAGATGTGTCTCTTTTCGCACATTTCCTTTTTCTCTAATCATTTCAGCTCTTTGTTTTCTAGCCAATTAAATAACTAAAATATACACCATGTTAATGTATCTCCGGTCCACAGATTTGTGTTTAAGACTGACCCATATATCTCTTTTACAACAGTAGCAACTGGAGTCTCCAGATGTTTGATTCTCATAACTACAGAACAGGACCAGATGTCAGCAGCTTTCTACCCAGAAACAACTGAAATATGTGTCTATTATCATGTTATTTCCTTCACTGGTGGAAATTATACCAGTTCAGCATCTCTTTGATGGAGAGCGTTGGGGTAATGACAAGGCACTGGGTGTACGTAGGTCTTTAAAATGTCTCCCAAAGCTCCTGCGAACACACCTTCATCAACATGGAGCTGCTGCTGTGGAAATACATGTTTGTGGGCTCTAATTTAGTTTTCCATCAGGCACCGATTCAGTTAGCTTCTCAGATTTGGGCCGCTCATTATTCCCGAGAGGCAATCTGATGTCTGCCAGGCATCACGAAACTTAATTGAACATATTGATGCCATGCAGCTGACCCCGAGACAATCTGCAGAGTGATCTCACCCAAATTGCAAAGGAGAATCCTTCTTTCATAAAATGTGGCTTTTGCTCGTTCTTCTTCTGTTGCCTCGTCTGTTACGTTATACATATTACACAAGTCGTTTACCTCCTTTTTTATTTATCGTTTTTTCACTATTTTGGTGCCACTTACGAAAAGGATCATAGATGAGTTATAAGCAATAACAATCAACTTTTAGGTTGTCAAGTTGTGTTGAGCCTGCTCCATCAGGACACTTAATTTGTCTTCTTTTTTTTTATTTTATTTTTTTTAGCTCTTTAGTCCATCAGGTAGACTATCCACTGCTGCAGAGCATCTGGACCAAAATCAACTGACTTACAACTTTGGTGTATTAAAAAAAAGTGAAACCTTTGAGTAGGGCTGGTACCGATTTCAATACTTTTCAGGCACCGGCCGAATTGCCTCTAAAGCATTGAGAATCGAAAAATGCCTTGTCATTCAATACCCAATTTCAATACCTAAGGAGTAAATCTCATCAGAGTCCGTGAGCTAATAAGCATGCAGCATGCTTCTACCAAGCTCCAATCATGTCTGTGATTGGCTGTCTAATGTTACAGGTCGCAGAGACACGCAGGGAAAACTCTACGTTACACAGAGACAGGCTCACGTAGAATGGAGCTGTAAAATAAATACAAAGATTTGTGCTGTAATGTTGTAATTTTTTTAGTTTTTTTTAAAATTGGTATGGAAAAAAGTATTGTTTAGGAACTGGTATCGAAGTCACGGTATTGGTATCGGTATCAATTATTTTTTAACAATACCCTGCCCTACCTTTGAGAGATTTATTAATAATGTATTTACAATTATAACCGCAGACTTGATTACTTAAAAAGTGCAAAAACTCTCAACCCTTTATTAAAGACTTGAATATTAAAGACAAACCAGTGGCCACTGGGTTAGCTCAGTTGGTAGAGCAGGCACACATATGCATAGAGGTTTATGCCTTGACGCAGAAGACCAGGGTTCAAGTCCGACCTGTGATGATTTCCTTTCTCACCTAGCTGTCATGTCCATTAAAAAGGTGGAAATGCCCAAAAAAAGAAATCTTTAATGATAAACCAGCTACATAGATTTTTCACCCAAAAGTTACTCTCATGGCTTATAACTGAATTGTAAAGGAGTAGTAAAGGATTTATTAACCATTAATAAAGACAGTTACAACATTTAAAGAGCACTCTACTGCAAATGAACCAGTATTTTAAAGATTATTTTTGGGGGGCTTTTCCACCTTTAATTTGACAGGACAGCTAGGTGAGAAAGGGAAGAAGTGCAGGAAATCATCACAGGTCGGATTCCAACCCTGGACCTCTGCGTTGAGGCATAAACCTCTCAGTATATGTGCGCCTGCTCTACCCACTCAACCAACCCGGCCACATGAACCAGTATTCTAAAGCATTTTGCTAAAAAAGCTTTTTACAGAATGCTTTACAAAATTAGAAATTAGCAATAGAGAGTACAAAACAAGAAAGAAGAGAAAAAGGATAGAGAAAACTGTTAAACAAAAGACAGGAATATAAAAAATGAAATAAAAATTAGGCTGTAAAATATGTTTTCATCTTGCAGTGGGAACTGAACAGGTCAGTGTCGTTCATTGCTAAACACAACATTTCTTCTCTTATAAGCCAGTGACCAGAGGTGATCTCTGAGCTGGAAAACCAATTTAGACAACTGGAGTTCAAGGCCACGTACCTTGCACGGCAGCTGGATTCTCGTGATATTACGAGATCACGCGAGAAGCGCCAGATCAGATAGCAAAAATCTATCTTGTCAGGCTTCAAGTAATGCTGTTGTGTCTGAACTACCAGCTTACCGAACCAATCAGCGTCAGAGAAAGTTTGAGTACAACCACAAACTTTTCAGTAGCACACAATCCTTGTTTGATCCAAAAATGAAAATTGGGTTCAAAAGGTTTGTGGCATCACGGTGACATGCAGGAAGTTTTCCAAAAGCAGTCGTGGTTTCATTCTTCCACAGAGAGAAGTGGTCAGTTCAGGCAGAGCGAGAGTCGGACATTTTTGTTGCACATGCCACAAGAGTCAAACCAGTCTGCCACTTTCACCATTTCACCAGCCAAAAAGCTTTTTAGGGTCAACTATCACAACATGTAAATCATGATCAGTGTACCAGATAAACCAAAATGCAGCAGTGATTGGTTAGTTTGGTGTTTTTCCCACTCTGATGTTAGTGCACACAGTTTGATCAGTGCCTCTCTCCCAAGCTCTGCCCAAGTACTTGAGTTAACGTTGGTATTTTTAGCCTTATGTTTTTCATTCAGTGTTTCTCAGGCAGTGAAGATAGCAGAGGGAGGAGCGTCTGATTAGACCACAGTGGTAGACACTCACTAACAGTCTTATTATAGTCCGGTTTTGTTTTACCATTTCATAAGAGAGTATGACCGGTTGTTCGTAGGCAGATGAGTGCAAACTCTTCATAACCAATAGACCATACAGATCAAACATTATATAGCCTACAGGGATTTGGGATTTGGTTATATTCTGTGTTTTTCTTAATGTAAACAAATCATGTGCAAAGACCACAATCATGTGGGGCAGACAAGGTAGGGAAGTCTGGAAGTCGCTGGTTTTGACAATGAATTTAACTAATGAATATCGGCAGCCTTGTCCTTTAATAACCTTTTCATTCTTTACTAAACTATTCATGATGTTGCACCGCCTCAGAGCTCGAAATGAGAGGTCCTGAGGCTCAGGCGAGAGCTGACTGTATAGATCCATTCAGAGAGACGACCTTTGACTAATTTTCAAGCTGTAAATAAAACTACAGAACACAAGGGTGGTCTGTTATCCTGAGATTCCAATTTAAGTATTTCATTATCTGGACGTCTACATCTGTTTTTCTCCTGTCACAACTCACCCTTATCAAGATATAATGAATGTGATTCTGAGATGCTCATATTCATTTTTAAGAAGTAATCACAAGTCATCTCAAACGATCAAACGCTATTTTCTCACAATCACAACTGAAATATCTTTTTCTTTTAAGATAATTAAGTTTTTCAGTGTCTCAGTTAACTCAAGAGTCTGTCCCAATCTAATAGCTGGACATAATTATATAAATGCCCAACAGGAGAGATCACAGCTGATTGAATTTATTCAAAAGGCCAAGCGGAAGGACTTTATGATGAAAATAATCAGACAACTAAATTCACATTATTAGCCGTAACTAAGTTACACTGCTGCAAAACCATGATTCTGTCATCTTGCCACAGTTTGAAACATGGCCAATATCTCGAGATAACTATTAAATTCAAACTCAATCTGCAAAAGTCTTTTCAAAAAAACACCTAAATTGAGGTTTCATAAATCACCATCTCGAGACTAATGAGGCAAATTATATTATGGAGATTATAAAAGGGTCTACCAGCTACAAAGAACTAGACGAGACAACACAACTGCCTTTGTTTTATGATTAAATATTTGTGTAATTCCTGTTTATTACATTCTGCTGTGTACAGTTGTCTTTTATTGTAATTGCTCAGTACTTCCTGTCCAGCTTGAAGCCAACTTTTGAGCCATTGTTGTACATGGTCTCTGCTACAAAAAAAAAAAAAAAAAAATAAGTACAGACAAAAGTGTTTTTTCTACCTCATAAAAACTAAAGCTACATGTAGAAAACTCGCAGCTGCTTCTCTCAAACACAATGAACTTCTAAAGAGTGTCTCCTCTTTTCAAGGACAATTTGGAAAGCCACTCCAATCAGAGGATTTGGCGTGAAGCTGAAAGTGGTAATTTCCATTTTCAAAGCCTGGATGCCTGCTAATTATGATGAAAACCTCCTGCTATCAGGTTCCACGCAGCCCTGACACTTAAAACTAATTGTTGCCTGAGAAGAAGAAGAAGAAGAAAAGAAAAGAAGCTTTAACTTTAAAACAGTAAAAAGTAAATAAACCACATACTTTTATAGAGCAGCAGAGAATTAATGTTTAAACTCTCCGGGAATTATTGTTGTGATTTTAATCAGTGGGTATCTGCTTCAATAACAAATAAACGACAGTACAGGCTCAAGATCCCTCCTCAAGCGCACTTTCCTGGTGCATTACTTTGTAATGCGAAAGCTGCATTTCTATGGTTTTCTTTGCAATTGTTGTGACAAAATATATTATAGTTGCCGCCACGATAATTCTCCAGGAGTTATGACATCTTTTGTCAGCGTATTACGATCCTCTGTACAGTGTTTTGGCGTCAGATGAGCCCTGGGACACATTCCGTTAGGCTACTTTCAGTGTGTAACTTGTATCTGAAACAGCACCAAAACAAATAACACAAGCTTGACTCCCTGACGAAGGCTTGTATGCCGAAATGCATCAGAGTTTTTTTTAAAGGTTTAAGATCCATCCATCCATCCATCTTCGTCCGCTTATCCGGTGTCGGGTCGCGGGGGGAGCAGCTCCAGCAGGGGACCCCAAACTTCCCTTTCCCGAGCAACATTAACCAGCTCCGACTGGGGGATCCCGAGGCGTTCCCAGGCCAGGTTGGAGATATAATCCCTCCACCTAGTCCTGGGTCTTCCCCGAGGCCTCCTCCCAGCTGGACGTGCTTAGAACACCTCCCTAGGGAGATGCCCAGGGGGCATCCTTACCAGATGCAGGCGCCCAGGGGGCATCCTTACCAGATGCCCGAACCACCTCAACTGGCTCCTTTCGACGCAAAGGAGCAGCGGCTCTACTCCGAGCTCCTCACGGATGACTGAGCTTCTCACCCTATCTCTAAGGGAGACGCCAGCCACCCTCCTGAGGAAACCCATTTCGGCCGCTTGTACCCTGGATCTCGTTCTTTCGGTCATGACCCAGCCTTCATGACCATAGGTGAGGGTAGGAACGAAAACTGACCGGTAGATCGAGAGCTTTGCCTTCTGGCTCAGCTCTCTTTTCGTCACAACGGTGCGATAGATGGAATGTAATACCGCACCCGCTGCACCGATTCTCCGACCAATCCCCCGCTCCATTGTCCCCTCACTCGCGAACAAAACCCCAAGGTACTTGAACTCCTTCACTTGGGGCAAGGACTCATTCCCTACCTGGAGAAGGCATTCCATCGGTTTCCTGCTGAGAACCATGGCCTCCGATTTAGAGGTGCTCATCCCAGCCGCTTCACACTCGGCTGCGAACCGATCCAGTGAGTGCTGAAGGTCACAGGCCGATGATGCCATCAGGACCACATCATCTGCAAAGAGCAGCGATGAGATCCCCAGCCCACGAACTGCAACCCCTCCCCACCCCGACTACGCCTCGATATCAGATCGGTTTAAGATGACCAAGGCTTTTTAATTTTTCTAAAGAGAGTGCCTTGGAGTTTCCTGAGTTTTGCCATATGATTGTCCCATCCAAAGAGCACCTCAAGCAAACAATTTGAGTCCTGGAAGTGCTCCTCTACAGACATGTTGTGAAATAACACAAGCTGTTAATGAACTACAAATGTTAACGCGGGAGACAGTGAATGACACTGCGATTGCAAACCCACCAGATTACCAAAAAATGCCAATTTTGTTTCTAACTGTAGTACACTGTCATCTTAACCATGAGTCCAGCTTTCTCTTCGCTCATCATGTCACTGCAGTGCACAGAGAACTCACAGTCTTGAGGCGCTAAAATTAAAACCACTCGTAATAGAGCTAAAAATACGACAGCATGCATCTTATCAGGCTCATAAGTATGAGCACACACCCAAAATTGAATTCAGATTTAATTAAATAGACTGTTCTAAGGTGTAAACAAGGCGAGAAAACATGCATTCGGCGCAAAGTGTGTATAAAAGAAAAACATAACGGGACCAGGAGAGGAAATATAGAGTATCAGAGTGTAACACTGACACTTCCAACAAATCTATTTTTGAGGCGACAGCAGTAAGTCAAACCCCAGAGTCCTGTTGCAGAAAGACAGTTTCCCCTGAGAGAGACAGGAACTTGTTAAAGAGATTAACACTAATTTTAAAAGGTCAATTTCTGCTTACACGTCTCATTCTTGTGCAGCTGATTGTCTCGTGGTTATCAATTTAGGAAATGTATTTGCCTTAGAATGTTTCAAAAAAACAACATTAAGAAACAACCTTCATCTAAAATGACAAACTACAGTTGTCTGCATCCATTTAAAACTGCATTAAAGTTTAAACTAGTAAGCTACTTTAAACTCTAGCTTTAATGTGTTTCATTTTACAAGAAGACGCCAAAGTGGAAGTTCAACAAAAAGGCCCCCGCATCCTGACATTCCTGACTTAAGCAAATAAACATTCATTGTTTCTCTTTAGCCTTCTATCCAATCAGTTTGTTCCACATCCTTCACATGAATATTCCCAAACCAGACAATAGATTCTCTATGGTTACTATCAAATCATTTAAACTTAATCATAAACAAGAAAACTAAACTTCATTACTGCTCCCAACCAGTAGCAACCATCATCAATTATCAAACTGGACACTCTTTCAAAATTGTGGTTAAAGTTGAATGTGCAGCTCTCGTTTACAGTAACAAACCCTTTCACCCTCCTGTAATACGAGATTTCAATCACATCGCCTGTTAACATCCAACGTTCAATATTCATTCTCTTTTAGCTCGTTGTTTGGTCTCCACCAACTCCTGAGGGAAATATCTGTCTATTTAGCTACAAAATGCTCCATTATGTTCACTAGCTATTCTCTGTCTGTCTGCGGTTTGATGCTGAGCAGGTAGCGTACAGCGGCTATTTAGAGCTTTTTGCTGAAAACAGCTGCCTGATGCAGCTAGAAATGAAACTATGAGAGCAGTGAGAGCTAAACAACGATTAGAACTTGTTGTAAAAGCTGAGGGGAGCTGCAGATTCACGTGATAATTCGACACATTGTCATTTGATATGTTGTTATTATCAAAGAATATAGATTATAGCCGCTTTAAGGTTAGGCAACTAAACACTTGGTTAAGGTTAGGCAAAGATCCTTGTTACAGTAATAAAAAAAAAAAATTTAAAATGACTGTATAGGAGTTTCCCAGAATCCCGTTCCACAACCCCTTGGGAAGGGGAGTGACCATATTTTACTCAGATGTTTCTGCATCTTCTTTGGTGGATTTCTTCCTGCATTATTGCATTTGGATACTTAGGGATTGTTTACGGTTTATGTTTTGAATTCTCACTGTGACCGACTCAACATCTGAACATCCAATACCAGTTTAAAAACTCTGCTCAAACTGAGGAGGTTGAGATAACAGCAGAATAACAGACAATAGATCAGCTGGGGAGACGTTTAACACTTCTGACAATAGGGGAGGTGGGGATTTCCATCCCATTTAATAGCCTCATCCACAACTAAATCTAAGAGATATTTCTGGTATATCTGCTCTCTACCAGCAAGCAAACAAACTTTGTTTATCAAGCACTTTCCAAAACAACAGGCCTAGTGCTTTATGGGAGAAAGAGAAGGAAAAAGGGTAAACGGGAAGATAAAATAGACAGAGAACCATGATGTTTTAAGAACAAGCTGAGTTTGTGTACACAAAACAAAATTAAAAGAACGGTACAAAATCAAAAGAAAGACAACGAAAAGGAGTTTAAGATGCTTTTTAAAGATGCATGTACTGATTTGTGGAGCAGCAACAACAACAAAAGTATGATCACAAAACGCACAATACTGTGTCTAAAACTGCTTTAACATCAACATCAAAGATTAAAGAGCAGAAAAGCATATGTTAAGAATATCAATAGGCCTATCTATTAATATGTTCATGTATGGACCAACCAAGGCAAATTCCTTGTTAAGTGTTACTTTCTTGGCAATAAATTATTTTCTTATTCTGATCTAAAACTATTAATCACGTTTCTTTTTTTAAAGTATGACACCCCAAATCACAAGTTTTTTTTTAATTTTACGTTTAGAAAAGGACCTTTGTTTGTGTGATTCTTAAAGAAAAGTAGTGAAAAATAAAAGAGCATCAAAAACATTGATTTACTGCAGCCAACCATAATAAAGCGTTCCAAGTCTTTCTGGTGGCGTTGCGGAGACACTTACATTAGGTGTGATCAATAATTCACCGTTACACTTTGAGGAACACACGCAGCGTAAATTGTTTTGTCGGTTAACGGAGTTGATCAGTCAGGCAATAATCAGCTAATCAATACGTATCAGTATCATGTGTGTTAATCGTTCCCTAGGGCTGTTTCTTACCTTCTGGCTTCTCTCCGTCCAGTCTCACTGAGACTTGTCATGACTTTCAGGAGAAGGTAAGAAAAGTTAAGGAGGAGAAGATGAAAAAAAAAAAAAAAAAAAACTCCTACCCCTCTGACTGATGTCAAGTTATGTAACATGTAAAATACGTTTTCCGGTTAATGATTTCAAAATAAATCGCCAATTTTGAACTGGTTGTATTTTTGTTTTTCTGTTTTCTATTAGCCTACTGTAAATAGAAATATATACATGTGTATACTGTACATAACCAGCCACTTATAGCCTAAAGCAATCTAGTAATTTGACACTTGGCTTGTAATAGACATTGTATGTTGTCGGTCATTGTTGCTCTTTATGTTTAAATAATAGTTCTATGATTATTTTTGCCTATCTTTGTTCCTTGATTTTAGCTGTATGTCCATTTCTTTGTTCCTATAAATTGTTCTTGGAACTGTGTGTAAGTTACGTAAAACCCAGTATAGTCATCGACTATTAGACCTATGTAAAAACGCAGCAGCACAAGTATCAGTCCTAATGACCTCAACATCACAAGAATTAGAGGAGAATGACTAGGACAGGTGTGATTTCTGTTTTTGTTTTTTGTTTATTTGTTTTTCTTTCATCGAGACCGCAGAGGGTGGGAGAAAGTTTTGTTCCTGTTCAATTGTGTTTGTCTGTTCTATGTGTTTAAAAATATAAAAATACAAAAAAAGTACCAAAAAAACAGTCAAATATTTTGTTTGTGTATACATGGCCAATAAAGCAGATTCTGATTCGTCTTCATAAAAACATTATTTTTTCAGTTTTCAATTTCTGTTGGATCTGTGTTTGGTTGTGTGCTTTATTTACTGTATTCATAACTAAACTAAATAAACCAACATCAGTGAGCTGCCTTATCCATTTTACATAATAAATGGACAAAAAACATGCACTGTCATTTAAATACATGTCCATTTGTGGCATTGTCCAGGAATGTAACAATAATTGTAGACTTCTTTATGCCAAGAAAAATTGTAAGGCTGTATGTAAAGTATTTTTGTTTTTGTATACACTATAACAGGCTACATTATAGAATCTTTCAATTTACCCATTCTGTGCTTTTATTTTGAAGGCAGGATCATGTCTGAAACGGCCATTTCTTGTCTAACTGTTGATTTTGACGCAGCTTTCTTGAGTTTGCCACTGATTACAGTTCGACCGAATCAATGACTGACAGCTGAATCCTCAAATGAGGAACAAGATCCAGAGCCTCTGGCTGGTTACGACAGAGGGCTAACGTTAGGGCTTGTTCGTCAGTTTGTTTAAACGGCGCCAAACAAAGTGACAATTCTAAAATGCTTATTCGTTCATGGCCAGGCCGCATGCTACAAATGTCGATCGACCCATTAGCCTACAGCGGTTTTCCAGGAACGATGTCAAAACGTTTTAGCCCATTTGCCTTGTTTTAGAAGTACTGTTTTCTTTTGTTTTACTATACATAGAGTAGGCTATATCTAATATGTGATTCTACCAGTCTGTTCATATTAAAGTCAACCAACGCTTGTTTGAGATGTTTTACGGTCTAGTCACAGTTAAGACACAACGTGTTAGTATGGAAGTAAACAGCTGAGCCTACCGTGAAGCCTCATAAAGTGCATTATCTGCCTACCAGCAGCTGAGGACGCTGTTGTTTCAGTTTGAAGGTACTTTTCAGGAGGATTTTTGTACCTCTTCCAACTCAACAGGCTACAAAAAATGACTGTCAAAAGTTTAGTACTGTACTCAAGTACAATATTAAGGTACTTTTACTTTACTAGTATTATTTCAATTATGCTACTTACAATAACACATAATCAATTCATAAAACATGATAGTGTGCTATAGATTAAACTATCTACTGTATTACGTTACATGAAGTAGAAGACAAATGCTGCTTACGTGTGCATCAGTTAATATTCCATAATTATATAACTCTGAAAGGGACCATTTCACCCAAGTACTTTTACTTTAATAGTTTTATATATATATTTATATATATATATATATATATATTTCACAAGTACAAAAGTATTATACTTGTTTATAATGTTTATGACACGTTCATGACAGTGTCATCACTCTTATTTAGATACCTTGAAGTAAGGTGTAACCGGTTTAGTTTCCACTTCCTACAGCTAAAGCTGTTCCTTTTTACTTTTAAAGGCATTTTTGAAGGCTTATGTTCAATCTTCCAGCTTATTAAATAGTAATATTAACATTTCTTTAGATTCAAAGGAAATAAATGTATTAAGTCAATGAGTCTTGTTTTGTTTGGAGTGAATGTAATAATGGGGTTCATATTGAGTGTCAAAATTTATTCTTGACTCTGGAAACATTAGTTTGACAAAAATATTATCTGAACTCAAGGTCCACTTACTAGCTTTTTGTGAGCTTTCAACCAGTTCTAATGTTTTTTTTTCTTCTCATTGTTCTCAGGGGATGGAGTTTGACCAAAGCTAGTCACATCCAATACCAAAAGACCACCTTTGAAAATAAAATGGGTTATAATACCACCTGTTATCACATGATGGAAGTCCATATGCTGAGGAAGCCCATAAAGATGTGGTTGAAAGCTTGGGAAAAAGCTTTTAAGTGGACCTTGAGTAAAGTGTTTTCTGTCAAAGAAGTGTCATATTGTTTCAACAGACTCATTATTCTTCCCCTGGTTTTAGTTTAATTTTGGTAATGCCACAAAAGTTAAATATTTGTAACTCATGCTTGATTTTAAGTAGGTAATGAGAAACAGCAGTAGTGATTATTTGTGTTTACATCATATAACTTTTTATGACATACTATACTATAGAGCTGGGCAATATATCAATATTATATCGATATCGTGATATGAGACTAGATATCGTCTTAGATTTTGGATATTGTAATATTATGGTATAAGTGTTGTCTTTTCCTGGTTTTAAACGCTGCATTACAGTAAAGTTATGTCATTTTCTGAACTTACCAGACTGTTGTAACTGTTCTATTATTTGCCCTTACCCACTTAGTCATTATATCCACATTACTGAGGATTATTTATCAAAAATCTCATTGTTTAAATATTTTGTGAAAGCACCATTAGTCAACACTACCATATCGTTGCGGTATCGATATTGAGGTATTTGGTCAAAAATATCATGATAATTGATTTTCTCCATATCGCCCAGCCCTACAATACTATGACTTTTTATAACATAATATACTATGACTTTTCATGACTTTTTATGACATATTATACTATGACTTTTTTGTTACTTTTTAAGACCTACTATACTATAACTTCTTTGACCTGTTATGATATATTATTCTGTCTTTTTATGATTTTTTATGACATACTATGCTATAACATTTTATGACTTTTCATGACATACTACACCATGATGTTTTATGATTTTTCATGACATACCATACTATGACTTTTTATGATTTTTTATGGCATACCATGCTATGAATTTTTCTGAATTTTAATGACATACTATCCTATGATTTCTTTGACCTTTTATGATATATTCTATGACTTTTTATGATTTTATGATGTTCTATACTATGACGTTTTATGACATACTATACCATGACGTTTTATGACATACTATACTATGACGTTTTATGACATACTATAACATGACGTTTTATGACATACTATACCATGACGTTTTATGACATACTATACTATGACGTTTTATGACATACTATACTATGACGTTTTATGACATACTATACTATGACTTTTTATGACATACTATACTATGACGTTTTATGACATATTATACTATGACGTTTTATGACATACTATACCATGACGTTTTATGACATACTATACTATGACTTTTTATGACATACTATACTATGACGTTTTATGACATACTATACTATGACGTTTTATGACATACTATACTATGACGTTTTATGACATACTTTACTATGACGTTTTATGACATACTATACTATGACGTTTTATGACATACTATACTATGACTTTTTATGACATACTATACTATAACGTTTTATGATTTTTCATGACATACCATACTATGACTTTTTATGACATACTATACCATGACGTTTTATGACATACTATACCATGACGTTTTATGACATACTATACTATGATGTTTTATGCGTTTTATGACATACTATACCATGACGTTTTATGACATACTATACTATGATGTTTTATGACATACTATACTATGACGTTTTATGACATTCTATACCATGACGTTTTATGACATACTATACTATGACGTTTTATGACATACTATACCATGATGTTTTATGACATACTATACTATGACGTTTTATGACATACTATACTATGACGTTTTATGACATACTATACCATGATGTTTTATGACATACTATACTATGACTTTTTATGACATACTATACCATGACGTTTTATGACATACTATACCATGACGTTTTATGACATACTATACTATGACGTTTTATGACATACTATACTATGACGTTTTATGACATACTATACTATGATGTTTTATGCGTTTTATGACATACTATACCATGACGTTTTATGACATACTATACTATGATGTTTTATGACATACTATACCATGACGTTTTATGACATACTATACTATGACGTTTTATGACATACTATACTATGACGTTTTATGACATACTATACTATGACGTTTTATGACATACTATACTATGACGTTTTATGACATACTATACTATGACTTTTTATGACATACTATACTATGACGTTTTATGATTTTTCATGACATACCATACTATGACTTTTTATGATTTTTCTGACATACTATACTATGACTTTTTAATGTTTTTATGACATACTATACTATGACTTTTTAATGTTTTTATGACATACTATACTATGACTTTTTAATGACTTTTTATGAGATATTGTACTATGACCTTTTATGATTATATAAATGTATGTATTGTCAGTATTGTCAGATTTTTTAATGACTTACTATACTATGACTTTTTGTTACTTTTATGACATACTATATTACGTTGTTATGATTTCTATGACATACTATACTATGACGTTTTATGCGTTTTATGACATACTATACTATGACGTTTTATGACAGACTATACTATGATGTTTTATGACATACTATACTATGACGTTTTATTACATACTGTACTATGGCGTTTTATGCGTTTTATGACATACTATACCATGATGTTTTATGACATACTATGGCGGTTCCTCCATTCCTCTCTTCCATTCCCTGTTTGTTCCTCTTTGTTCCTGTGTTTATTTCTTCCTCCTCCTGTTTCATAAATTCCTGTTTGTTCCTGTGTTTCTTCCTGTTTATTCCTGTTTCTCCACCATTTTCTTCCTCCTGTTTCTCCATATTTATGGTCTGTTTCCTGTGCTCCTGTGTCATTTCCTGTTTCTCTGTGGCCGTTCCTGGTCCTGGGATTCCATGTGTGTTTCCTGTTCCTGGGGTTGTGTGTCCTGTGTGTTCCTGGCTTGGGTGTTTCTCACTGTGTGTTTTCCTCCACGTTCCTGATTCTGTGGATTTGGTGTTTTTGGCCACTCCTCCGTTCCTGTTCCTTATTTCCTGCTCACTGTGTGCATTTCCTGTGTGTGTTCCATCTCTGTCATTATTATCCATTCTCTTCTTTATTTCTTCTCCACTATTTTCTTATTTCTTGTTCTACTATTTTATTTATACTCTTCTCGTTTCCTGTTGTATTTTCTCCTGTGTGTCCTTGTCTCCTGTGTCTTTTTTCTTGTCATTTCTGTATTTCCTCCTCTGTGTTTGTGTCTCTGTGATTCCTGTCTCTGTGTGTGTTCCTGTGTGTGTTGTGTCTGGTTATGTGGGATTCTCTTGGTCTCATCTTTCCTCCGTGTGTCCGTTCTTCCTGTTTGTGTTATTGTGGTCATTTCCTCCTGTCTGTGTGGTCCTGTCTGTGTCAATCAATGTCCGTTCTTCTTTTTTCTTTCTATTTTCCTGTGTGTCTGTGTTCTCAGTGTCAGTTCTCAGTTTAGTGTGGTTTGTGGGTTTTGGCCACTCTGATCTTGACCCAGCCACTATATGGCCGTTTTATACGTTTTATGACATACTATACTATGACGTTTTATGACATACCTATACTATGGACGTTTTATGACACTAATACAATGACGTTTTTTATGACATACTATACCATGATGTTTTATGACATACTATACTATATTGGATTTTATGACATACCTATACTATGACGTTTTATGACATACTATACTATGACGTTTTATCGTTTTATGACATATCATACCACTATGACGTTTTATGACGTTTATGACATACCTATACCATGACGTTTTATGACATACTATACCATGACGTTTTATGACATACTATACTATGACGTTTTATGACATACTATACTATGACGTTTTATGACATACTATACTATGATGTTTTATGCGTTTTATGACATACTATACCATGATGTTTTATGACATACTATACTATAACGTTTTATGACATACTATACCATGACGTTTTATGACATACTATACCATGATGTTTTATGACATACTATACTATGACGTTTTATGACATACTATACTATGACGTTTTATGACATACTATACCATGACGTTTTATGACATACTATACTATGACGTTTTATGACATACTATACTATGACTTTTTATGACATACTATACTATGACGTTTTATGATTTTTCATGACATACCATACTATGACTTTTTATGATTTTTCTGACATACTATACTATGACTTTTTAATGTTTTTATGACATACTATACTATGACTTTTTAATGACCTTTTTATGAGATTTTATACTATGACCTTTTATGATTATATAAATGTATGTATTGTCAGTATTGTCAGATTTTTTAATGACTTACTATACTATGACTTTTTTGTTACTTTTATGACATACTATATTACGTTGTTATGATTTCTATGACATTCTATACTATGATGTTTTATGCGTTTTATGACATACTATACTATGACTTTTTAATGACCTTTTTATGAGATTTTATACTATGACCTTTTATGATTATATAAATGTATGTATTGTCAGTATTGTCAGATTTTTTAATGACTTACTATACTATGACTTTTCTGTTACTTTTATGACATACTATATTACGTTGTTATGATTTCTATGACATTCTATACTATGATGTTTTATGCGTTTTATGACATACTATACTATGATGTTTTATGACATACTATACTATGATGTTTTATGACATACTATACTATGACGTTTTATTACATACTATACTATGACGTTTTATGCGTTTTATGACATACTATACCATGATGTTTTATGACATACTATGACGTTTTATGCGTTTTATGACATACTATACTATGACGTTTTATGACATACTATACTATGACGTTTTATGACATACTATACAATGACGTTTTATGACATACTATACCATGATGTTTTATGACATACTATACTATGACGTTTTATGACATACTATACTATGACGTTTTATTACATACTATACTATGACGTTTTATGCGTTTTATGACATACTATACTATGACGTTTTATGCGTTTTATGACATACTATACCATGATGTTTTATGACATACTATACCATGACGTTTTATGACATACTATACCATATTTTTATGACATAATATATCTTTATGATGTTTTATGACATACTATACACATGTTTTACATATACTATACTATAGTTGCGTTTATGACATACTATACCATGATGTTTTATGACATAATATACACCATGATGTTTTATGACATAACTATACTATGACGTTTTATATTATATACTATTAGACGCGGTTTAAATACTATACCATGACGTTTTATGACATAATATACCTAATTTTATGACATACTATAATTACGATGTTTATGACATAACTATACCATGACTTTTATGAGACATACTATAACTATGATTTTATTTTGACATACTATACTATGACGTTTTATGACATACTATACTATGACTTTTTATGACCTTTTTAAAATTTATACTATGACGTTTTATGATATAAACTATTATTGTCAGTATTGCGTTTTTATGACATACTATACCATGATTTTTGTTACTTTTATAGCGGTTTACATACTATACTATGATGATTTTACGACATACTATACTATGATGTTTTATGCGTTTTATGACATACTATACTCAATGACTTTTAATGACCTTTTATGATACTATACCATGACTTTTATGATATATAAACGTATGTATGTCAGTATTATCAGTTTTATGACATAATATAATACTATGACATTCTGATGCTTTTATGACATAATACTACGCTGTATGATTTTATGCATACTATACTATGATGTTTTATGACAACTACTTTTATGACATACTATAACCATGATGTTTTATGACATACTATACCATGATTTATTACTTTTATGAACATATTATACTACCTTGACGTTTTATGACATACTATACCATGACTTTACGGCTTTTCCGCTATACATATTATAATTATGACTTTTTATGACATACTATACTATGATGCTTTTTTTGACATACTATACCATGACTTTTTATTACATACATATACTCATGACCTTTTATGAATTTTTATGACATACTATACCATGATGTTTTCATACTCATACTATGACTTTTTATGATTTTTCTGACATACTATACTATGACTTTTTTCTGACATACCATACCATGACTTTTTATGATTTTTCTGACATACTATACTATGACTTTTTAATGACTTTTTATGAGATATTATACTATGACCTTTTATGATTGTATAAATTTATGTATTGTCAGTATTGTCAGATTTTTTAACGACTTACTATACTACGACTTTTTTGTTACTTTTATGACATACTATATTACGTTATGATTTCTATGATATACTCTACTATACCTTTTTATGACTTTTAAAGGCATACTATACTATAAACTTTTATGACTTTTAAAGGCATACTATACTATGATTTCTTTATTACTTGTTATGACATTCTATATTGTGACTTTTCTATGACTTTTTATGAGATATTATACTATGACTTCTATGACCTTTTATGATATTATTCTATGACATACCATACTATAACATTTTATGATTTTTATGAGATACTACACTGTGACCTTTTATGACATACTATTCCATGACTTTTTTGTTACTTTTTAAGACATACTATCCTATGACTTCTTTGACCTTTTATGATATATTATTCTATGACTTTTTATGACTTTTTATGACATACTATACTATAACTTTTTATGACTTTTTATGACATACTATACTATAACTTTTTATGACTTTTTATGACATACTATACTATGACATTTTATGATTTTTCATGACATACTATACTATGACTTTTTATGACTTTTTATGACATACTATACTATGACATTTTATGATTTTTCATGACATACTATACTATGACTTTTTATGACTTTTTAATGACATTCTACACTATGACTTTTTATGACTTTTTAATGACATACTATACTATAACTTTTTATGATTTTTATGACATACTACACTATGACCTTTTATGACATACTGAAAAATAAGGCTAAAAAAACAAGTTAACAAGTTGTTAACTCATCTAACATTCCTACTAAAATGAGACATGAGGCACACTTATATATTGGCTGATCAAACCAATAAACACACAGGAGAGGACAAAATGTTTTTATTACTATACTTTTTATGACTTTTGTATGACATACTATACTATTACAAGAGACAGGACAAGACGAGTTATGGTGAAGAGCCAGATATTTCCCTGAGTAGTTGGTGGAGACCAAAAACAGAAGACTAAATATTGGAGTAAAAATGAGAGAGTTCTCTGTGCTTCTGCAGACCACAACAATCCAGTGCAACCAAGGCAGGACAAAGCAGTGTAAAGTAACAAGACATCTGTGTTGCACCGGCAATTTTTTGTTACAATAAATATTGGACTTAGATTAATCCGGTAAGAAACACAACTTCAAGTAAATGATAATATTTCTCTGTAATTGCTGGATGTGTAAAAAAGCAACTGTTTAACACATTTTCCATAACGACTTTATAAGGAGTAGATATGTCAGTTGATGTGTGACAGCTTAATGGCTGCTTTGAGTGACAGATGGCTGCGAGCATAGACTGTACACTTTTTTTTCGGCCACCTAAACTCCATCCACGCTCCACCTCTTTGCCCATTTTAGGTGACGTCAGGTACTTCCAAGATGGCGACGGCTGAATTGAAGCCACAGGGAGCCGCCCACTTTGAGCTTAATTTTGACTCTTCAGAAACCTATGAGTGACGTCAGAGACTACATCCTTATTTGAGACAATCTATTCAATTTATTTAAATTTTATTTACAGTATCAAATCATAACAAGAGTTATCTCAAGACACTTTACAATTAGAGTAGGTCTAGACCACACTCTATAATTTACAAAGACCCTACAATTCCAGTAATTGCCCAAAGAGCAAGCATTTAGTGCAACAGTGGCGACAATCTCTGGTTATTACTTAATAATATAATTAGTACCTCTCTACTTTTATGGGGGAAAGTTTTATTTTTTATCTTGTAACAGAACATTTTTTAAATAATGGCATTGTTATTTTTACCTACAGTAAGTAAATGTTTAAAAATTCCGCCACAATTTTAATGCCCATTTAAAATATTTAATTATGCTTTCTGGTATGACTGCTGGTATTCAGCTGCTTAAACACTGAAAGTAGACCTACAGCGACCATGAGAAGCGTGCAGTAGTCGAGGACGGGGACAGTTTTCTGATGGAACACACAGATGGAGGAAGCTGCATTTAGTTGGAAGCTTTGAGACATTTTATGACTTCTCCTTCCTGCAGGTCGGCCTGAACTCCAGTCCAGGGGGTCACAGACCCAAGAGACATGAACACCCCTGCTTGACTTTTAAAATTCAAAAATAAGTGAGCAAAATACATCTACAGTCATATTATTGTAATTTAAACAGTTTAGTTTAAATTAGTAATTTACTGGACATGTGGAAGTATAGAAGTGACGTGATATGAAAACAAAATATCTCATATATGTCTACATACAAACACACGCACATGCACACGCACACACACACACACACACAAAGATACAAACCATCAATACAGGCCTCCACCCCATATGACACACCAGGATTACTATAGGCTACTTGTTAGGACATTCTCTGATATTATTTTCAGTTTAACATAAAACACTAATCTTATCCTGAAACTAACCACCGTTAATTTTCCAAATTTAATCTAATAGTTTTCAAGCTGATTTAGCTCCAGAACAGCTCCTAAATGGATCATTAGGTCAGTTGTTCCGTAGCTGTTGTTTCTAAAGTCAAGAACAAACTTTAAACATTGACTTATTTGTTGCTATACTGTATTCTTTATAAATATAATTAAAATGAATTAGCATTTAGTGCTACTTTTATATACTTTGTTCTATTTTATTATATTCAAATTTTTAAAATAGGTGAATATTTATTTATACATTTCTGACTGGCTACAACTGCATTTTATTGTGCAAATCCTGTATTGTATAATAACAAACTTAACCTTATACCTTAAAGAGTTCATTCATCATAAAGAAATAATATTCAACAGCCATTTGCTTGAGAATCAGACTGTTCAGCCTCTCTACTTATCGTCCCTTTTAGTGACTTAACTTTATAACTTTTTAACAGCTTTCAAGGCTGTTTTGATAAGAAACCATTTGCCTACATTGTGGTTGTAAAGTTATTGTTTTTCAACATCACCTCCATCAACACAACTTTTATCTACATACACTACTATAAGATCTACACCCTGCAGTGTTCTCCTCTTATCACATTATAAACTTTGTCGGCAATAATCATACATTTTCTTCCAAATGCACCAAAGGGAGCTGAACATCCAGTCATTTAAATCAGAAGAAAAATGGGGCGGCTGCCGTAATGGAGAACTGGCACCATCACTCGCAGTGCAAGTCTTTGCTTCCATGTGTGAGAAGACAGGAAACTAATAATAATACATTTTATATACAGACGCCACACGGCATGTGGGCCTATGACCAGTATTGAAATTTTGGTAAAATTTTATTGGAAATTATAGTCAATATATTTAGGGAGGAATCTGTGCTACAACTGAGCCAAAGGAGAACGATCATTTCATGGAAGATGGATGTGATGTGGATGCACAAGATAGGACATTAAAGCAGCATTAATTGATTATATTATTTGGCTGCTAGGGGGGCAGCCAAAGTGAGCAACCCGAGAGGAAAACAGAGTTTGAGGCCAGCAGCTCTTTAACAGAACAAAAAGTAATTTCCCCGTTGAGGAGCGAGTGGTACTGACAGGATGGAGATAGGAGGATACCTGTCCATCACGTTCTCGGAGTGTGAATCAAAGTCCAGACACCCTGGCAGCAAAACATGTTTTTTATTTACTGCGGGCCTCAAGGAGAGTCCAGGTGAGGCCAAACAGGAAGAGGTCATGCATTAGTTTGAAGGCCTCTGAAGAGGGAAACGAGCTCTTTGTTTGGCTTCAGAAAAACAAGTACAAGCATAATCAAAGACTTACTAACAAATATTTACACAATAAATTAAGAGTATTTTTTTCTATTACTCTAATAATCATTTACTGTAGTGTATATAAACACATTGTCCCAGAGGTGACAAATTGTTTGTTCAGTTTCAAAACCCAAGTATTCATTTTTACAAAACAGCAGGTTGGAGAATGGTGGGTGATAATTTCCTGCCGATTGACTTGGTTCGGCAGTACATAAAATACAAAAGAGTAAAAAAAACAAAAAAAAAACAGCTAAAACAAACAACAATTCAGATTATTTTCTAATAATTCAAAAATGAACACCATTAAAAAATAAAGAAAAGATAATTTAATGCTATGTAAAAATCCACAATGAATCAGAAATCAGTCTCTGCATGTGGTTGCAAATAAAGTCATTTGAGCTGAGTATGTTGAAGTTTTCTCTTCATTTTCACACGCCTCAGGCTTTCCTCTCGGTTTCTGGGTAAAAGGTGAACTCTGTAAGAGAAGTGATTTGACCCTCTCACAGCAGAGGTCACAGCCAAGTAAAGTGATGCCGGTTGCAGTGAACCAGTGAAGCCACATGTGAGTAAATATCTGGACTGAGGCAGAGGTTAATACTTGGTTAATACTAAGACTAATACTAAAAAAGGTCAACTGGGGTTTTATTTTCAAAAATAGAGGAGAGGTCAGCAAGTTATTTATATTTAATGCAATAAGATGCTCAGAAAGTTTATAGATCAGTTTAGACAGATGTCAGGTGCCCATTTATTGTGTAATTCATTATATTGACATTAGGAAGCATCTTATTTTTTAAAAAGGTAAAAATGTTGTTAGTCATGCAAATATACGTTATTTAGTTACAGAGAGTCACATAAAGTTAAGGTTGAGTTTAGGTGAACCTGAATCTTTTTACAACAACATGGACCTACAGTATAAGTCAGAGGAGGTCCCATAAATGAATCTACTTCTGTAAAGGAGGGACATCATACAGGGAGGTGTGATGTAAAACACAACTGCGGCTCTCAAACAGCCTTTAGTTTGTTTGATTGTTGAACAGAAGCACAAAATCCAGCGGCCTCTTCTGCATCAACAGAATCTGTCCAAGTTGTACACTAACAACAGCTCATTGGTCTAAACAAGACTAAACATGTCAGAATGTCCAGACTGTACTGACCCAGAAAACGACAGTATAGGTCGATTGTGCAAGCAGCTCATAACGACCCATAATTGTGTGGCGACCTCCCGTGGCTGTAGTACTTATCGTGAGAATAAATGAGAAAGTGAGGTGATAAAGTATAAGAGCGCCAGATTCCGCGTGAGGAGGATGCAGGCTGGGGTGGTGGATGGGTCAAACAAACAAACAGGACTTTCACCCAAGAGACCGGGGTTCGCGTCCCGTGTAAAACCAGTCAACTGTTACTTTTTGAAATTAACCGAGTTGTACAGACCTTCGTCCGTGACGCAATCACATCTGTGACGTCACATCACGACTTTATTTTAGTAGTTTTACATGAATCATTTTAAGCCAACCCTAAGTATTTTTGTTGCCTTATCTTAACTAGTTCCTTTTCACAAGATTAACTATGTATTTAAAACCGTGGTCACATGTCACGGCCTTGTTTAAAATGAGCATGGTGCGGCAGTAAATAGAACGGTCATATATGTCGTTTTGGGAGTCATTTAAAATCTTGTTTAGGTATGAGGATGTGTTGGCCTGTCACATGGTCAGTGTTGGAAACCCCCTCCTCACCACACACACCTTTCCGATGTCAGGACTAGAAACATCCGACAACTTCTGAAACTTTGCAAAACCGACAATCCAACATTTACCCCCACTTCACGCCGTGATTGGCCAGCTGTGCGAAGCTGAGAAAGATGGCAGGATTTTAAATTCTCTTTTGTGCCTTTTCTCTAAGCCTACAAGCAACTATTTCGGACCACAAATGTACACAATTTTGTTCCCATTCATCTAGTCGATATTAAAATTTTCACAGGATTAGTGAAACTTTGACCTGCTGATGGCACAAAAGGAAAAGTCAGAGAATCACAAAAGTCAGTAGGATTCGTCCTCTGCGGATCATACTGTACATGTCTGAATGAGATTTCAAGGCAATCCATCAAATAATTGTTGAGATATCAAGTCTGGATCAAAGTGGTGGACTGACCTGACATCACTACAGCCAGAAAATATATAAATTACATGAAAGCTTCATTACAAACATAATTATACATTTGCTAAATACAAAAGAATGAGAAGTAGTAGTTGTATGGTATTTTTTAAAGTGTAGCAGATAATTTAATTGACAAATTAACACAATGAAGCTTTAAGTCACATGATGATGAACCTCAAGTATTGATTTTCCGTTTCAGGTGCTGATTTAATCACTATAAAACTATACATTCAGTGTTTCACAGTAGCCAGAAAAACCTCATTAACTCACTCGTAAAAACAGGAAAGGTATTTACACAGCCCACCGCTGACTTAAATGCCGACGTCTCTTTGATCAGGGTTTGGATGCCTCAGGGAAACGACGCTGCTTTCTAGGTTAAAGTGCAAGCTGGAGAATCAGATTGTACAAAAACAAAGGGAAACAGGTCCCAAAGCGAGCAGGAGCACCAGGATGCTGCGAGAGGGGAATCTGGGTAAAAGGTCAGTGTAATGCAAGTGAATGAACGGAGATTCAACCTTTGAATTGTAAATAACAGCTGCTTTTTATAAATCCTGTGACATGACACGAAACTATACACTTTACCTTTCACACACTTTTCTGCCAAATGAACTGAAAGACTAAAAACTAAAAGAAGAGACTAGCCAGGACTGAAGACTGTTTTCCAAAACTTGTAATAACTTAATAAATAACAACAAATAAATAAAAATACAAAACGTGTTTTTGGTGATTTGTTTCCTTGAAAATATATTAAATAGAAAATGTTATATGACTCTCACTGACTGGAATTAGACACACAGTATCTTAATAAATAAAATTATTTTAAATAAAAATGTAAAATGTTTTTATTTAAAATAGTTTAAAGCTAAATTTGGTTAAAGTGACATTTTGGGAAATATGCCAATTTGCTTTCTTGGTTAGAGTTAGATGAGAAGATTGACTCTTGTGTCTGTACAGTAAATAAACTACAGCCAGGAGCCAATTAGCTTAGCATAAAAAAACCAAAATTGGGGAGAAATGGCTAGCGTGGCTCTGTCTAAAGATAACACAATCGACCAACCAGAACCTCTAAAGCTCATTAATTAACATATTAGCGTAAAAAATGACACATGGTTTTACGGAGTTATAGGACAGACTTTTTCTTGGCCGGGCTCCAGAAAGTCACCGCTTACCACCAGGATGTAATTGTTGTTACATCCTAATTTTTACAATTTGGTTTTGTTACGGATTAAACAAACAAGATATAACGTGTTAATTAGTGAGTTCTGGTAGCAGGATTTTGAGACAGAGCTAGCTCTTCCCCCATTTCCAGTCGTTATGTAAGCTAAGCTAAGCTAATCAGCTGCTGGCTGTAGCTTAATTTTTATTGTAACGATATGAGAATGATGCCGATTTCCTCATCTAACTTTCGGCAAGAAAGCGAATGAGCGTATTCCCCAAAATATTAAACTACTCCTTTAACCTACATTAATTGTGCATTGACGACACTGTGGTAAACTGATCCATAAAATGAAGAATTCTAGTGTATTTACCGCCTTACAGAAATAATCAACAACCACGTTTATGTGTATAGATTCACAAATAAACACAATCCTAAATCCAGTTTTGATACTAGACTGTATTTTAGTTGAGGAAAATTTAATTTTTAATAACATTAAAACTTATTACAAGCTCTAAGTAAAAGTTTTAGTGATGAAAAAAATCATCAAAATCACATGCATACAGAGAAACAAACAACGTTTCATCAATATTTGACAAAAAACATTTGTTTTTTTGTGATAAATTGTTATGCAAATATTATAAATCAATGCCTCTGCTACCACATCTAATAATCAAACTAATCCCAAGTCTCTTTTTCACCAATTTTAGGTTTTCTGTAGATTTAATTTTCCTTATCCAGCGTTTCCTTGAAGTCTTTGTTTTTTAAGGTTACTGATAAAGACTAAGCAAACACTCGAGGTTGAAGATCATGACAACAGTTAAAAATAAATTCAAATCCAGCTGCAGCACTGTGGATGTTTTTGTCGCTCTGGGCTACAAGCGAGTTGGTCTCGCCCTCCAGCTGAGCATGTCTGATCCTAAACAGAGTCCGTGGATATTTTCTGCCCTCGGAGGCTGATGCAACATACCAGACACGTGGCAACACCCTCACCTTTCACACAGTAACCCACTGGGTGCCTAGAAACACAGTCTACTCCCACCATCACCACCAGACCCCTCTGTGGAACCTCATGTATTGTACATGTGCAGATCTGATGGGACATGTTGTGTTGTTGTAATCAGTGCCCTTGAGGTGCATGGATGTTTCTGGACATGTTAGAAGATGAAAACTGTGCGTTAAGATTTATAATCGGCAGATAACCACAGTTAATATACTGTTAAGGGACAATATTATCATTTTCTTAGATATCTGACGCTCGGGGTCATCCACCTCTCTCAGGTCACAGATACAGAAATACATGTGTAAATGTTTATTTGATTATTATCATTTAAACACCTAAACATATCTAGGGGCATCACTGCATTCAACATCCACATTTGAACTTTGACATACTCTCATAATACATTTACAGCTAACTTGAACTGGAATGTATTTATTTAAAAATGTAAAGGGAAGTTTTAAACCAAGTGTAAAAGACTAAAAACATAAAAAACATTTAAAATCCTTTTATCAATAGATTTCCTGTCACTTAAAAGGTGCAGGGTTTCGAGTTTAAAATTTGATTTTTAAATCTTTTAATTGATGACGCAAATGAAGAGACAAACCTTTTATAGCCACATTTTGTCTACAGAGGTTGAGTATTTCTTACTAAAGGCATGGTTTTATTTGGTGGATCACTTTAAAGCTGGAATAACTGATTTTTTGGCCACTTGTGGGGAGCACAACACTGACATATTATCACATTATAAACTTGATATGGCGTACTTGTTAGCAAACAGTTGGTTGTTTATACATTCAGCAGACACGGAGCAACACCTGATGAATCTAAGTCAAATATTCACTTTCGGTAGCTCTGTAATGTAATCCTATAGGGCAAATGTGCATCGTCAGTTTCGTTTGCTGTTTTTGCCACCAACAGGCTCAGATTATTATTCTAGGAGGATCCATACAAATATAGGCCTATTTAAAACCTCTTTAAGGCCTTTCTATTTAACCAGAAACAGCTCTAAGATCGCTAGCGCCCAACCCACCAGATTTCATTTAAAAAAAACAATACTTTTAGCATGTATAGAGCCAACATATTTTCACATGTAAATCAGTAAACTATGTGTTAATTTTAACCGTGATGGTTGGTAAAGTGGAAAGACGACACAAAAGGGCTTTTCATAGCTTTATTTTGTTTCTGTCGACTTTGAATGAAGGCAATTTATGCTGCTAAAATTACTGTTCATTTACATGGAGTCTGGTGGCTTTAGGAAACACAATTTCGTGGATGTTTTTATGTTAAACAGAAAGGATCTTACTCTAACAGAAAGGTCGACCTCCTTTGAAATCCTTTCCATAATGTTGTCAGACACAATATTAATCTGGGGCCTGTTTCACAAAAGCAGAATATATAAATCCAGGATAACTGATAAATCGAGGCTTGACCTAGTCTAATCTGTGCATCCTGGCTTGGTGCGTTTCACGAAGGCCAAGCCAGGCTGAGGAGGAGCGACTAGGTCGAGCCAGGCTGAAGTAATTCAGATAGATGCGCGTCCACGGCTTTCCTCAAAAGACCGCGAGGTCGATCACAGATTACTGATCCAAAATGGAGACTACGCATTGTACATACTTTATACAGAGTGAGCAGCAGCTTCTTATGGAAGTATGATATCATGAAATACATTTGTATAAAAAGAAAAAAACACGGCCGTGTAAAACAGCGAATGGCAGGATTCGGACCACTGAATCGTAATTGTAGCCTAAATATATACATTAACTGACAACTGCTCGAATTGAAACCGTCATAATCATACCATTCAAGGATTAGGCTACTAATCATTTGCGCAAATTAACAGTTGTACTCTTTGCCTTAAAAGTAAGCAGAAGATAATGTTACTCAGGAAATTTACCATAAAATCAATTTTCTACAACGCTAGAATATGATGCGTAAATATCTCTTTCACTCTGTTTCTCCCTCTCTCTCATGGGCTAAAATATAAATGTCCTAAGTCATATTAACTTCCACTGCTCGCTTAATGCAAAGTGTACAACTGTTCGTTTTTGCCAATACAGTACTTATTGAATGGTTTCAGTTAAGAGCAGTAGTTCATAAATGTATATTTTAGACTATCATTCAGTCTGTCCGCTATTGTCTGCCACGCTTTTTTCTTTTTTTATTTGATAGAGGACGAGTTCCTTTCTACATATTATATGCCTTGCTCCCTGTATATATGGACATAGAAAATAAAGACACTAAAGAACTTGGACTCTAAAATCTAGAACTATGAAGATAATTAAGTGATAAATTCCATGCACACTGTAAACATGAATGGAACAGAGTATATTCATCAGTTATTTCCCCAAATATAAGGTCAAAACCATTGAGGTGTCCTCTCCTGTTGTCATAATGCACAGTAGCCTACATCACTAGATATTACTGGTCCAGTGATAGACTATAATTTGGGAGGACTGTACAATTAGGAATGTTCTTAAAATTGTACAATCCTCCCAAATTATAGTTGCAGTTTACTGGACAACACAAATTGTGTGCTAAGAATGCCAAATACAATGTACATGGAAGTGGAACAAACATGATACTTATTGTTAAAAATAAAAAAAATGAATCAACCAAAATAATTCAAGGTGCATTGGTCAACTATAGAAATGTACAGCATTGTATGTATTGCCCTTAGTAACAGACTTCATTTAAAACACATTTGAAATTTGATCAGCCTTTTCTAATTATCTCAACAACTGCCATAATATATTAATTAAACTTCTAACAACAATATGAACATCAGTCTTCATACAGCAATATAACAGTAATAATGTCACATGAATAATTATAAAAATAATGGTCACAACTTTAAATAATAACAATACTTAAATGAACAGCAATATGCACCTGTTGTATTTTAATCCATGCTGATAACAATAGGTTAAAACCACTGCTGGGTGATCAGAAAGGCTCCAGGATTAAATAAATCCTGGCTGTTAGCCTGGTCAGGAGCAGGCTAGCTGTACAGAATAAATCTCCATGGTGATTTATGTGCCTCCTCGTCAGAAACCGAATCAAGGCTTAATTCATCCAGGATAACTGGGAAATCCCGGCTTAATCCCTTATCTTGGTTTTGTGAAACAGGCCCCTGAGCCTGTCAATGGCAAAACAAGCACTTTTGTGGATGTAAATATAAGCTGCACAATTGCCCTATTAACTTACATTGTAGCTTGATTGTCTGACTACCGACAGCAGCGGTCTTACTTAATACTGGACCAATGTCAAAGATTGTTGTTCCCATCAGTCACTTAGACTTAGAAAAAAAACAAAGTTACACTTTAACAAAGGGAGCAAAAACCACCATATATTGATGCTCTGAGCAAATATCACTTAACTACGATCACTCAGAGGAAAATTAATGTTTCTGAGCTAGGGCTGTGCAATTAATCAAAATGTAATTGCGATTATGATTTCGGCTGCCAATGATCACAAAAACAGAATAATCGAGAAAAACAATTATTTAGCTCATTACGTTTTGCAAGTAAACTTATTTTCTCTTGTGTTCTGAATGAAAAAAATAAAGTTTCAACAGGAAAAGTATTAAAAGGTGCTCTAAGCAATGTCACGCGTTTTTTAGGCTACAACATGTTTTGTCACATACAGCAAACATCCTCACTATCCATGAGCTGCCTGTCCCCTGAACACAATGTAAAAAAAACGCTGTCTCTGTAGACAGCCCAGGCTCTACAAATGGCAACAAAAACAAACTGGCCAACCTGGGGTCCGTTTCAGGAAGGAGGTTTAACAAAGTCTGAGTCTAACCCTGATGTCTGAGTTGATTTACCCTGAGATGGGAAACTCTTGAGTTTTTGGTTCCAGAACAGCTGATTTGAGATGGTTCAATCAACTCGGAGTAGGTTCACTCAGAGTTAAGCGCGTGCACCACCACAATAAAAAAGCAGCATGAATGGAGCAGTGATACTACGATTCACCATGGTAACAACTACAAACAAACTGGTCGGCGGAAATACTCATGGGCGCACACAGCGAGTTTGAACATGTATTTAGTTAAAAAGAGCAAAACAGCGGCTGCTGTAAAATATGTTGTTTATTGACGTGGGAGAAAATTGCTGCTCGAGTCAATGCGTAAGCTCTAATATAGTGTATTAATTTCACGTTTAATCAGAGGTGACCTATAATATTACTGGTGAAAACTGGAATGTGTATTGTGTAATAATTTCATTTAGGTGCAATCCTGCAGGCGAAAAAGTAAACTACTACTAATCCCATTCTGATGTTGCAGCACCATTAACAGAATTAGAATTTATTTCTTTTTAAATGTCTTACTGGTTTGTGTCCAGGGAACTCTACACAAACATTTAAGATACTTTTCTGACGGCTCTGTATACAGTGGCTTTACTAATATTCTCTGCCTTACCAATGTTGTAAAGAAAACTGTCTTTAAAAAAAACGTAATGCGACACAATTAATCTGCTGGGATGTAGAGCATGTCCACGATGGGTGATGTTAGTTATGAGGACGGAAAAGGTTATGTAGGCTACATAACTGATAGACTGGGAAGAAAAACGATACCGCTCAAATAGGAAGTTATCTGGAAATGAAAATGCATCTGTAGTTGGGGCCTCAATATCATACCTGCACAGTAATGCAGCTTCTTAATCAACGGGATCATCGACAAAAGGCAATGCCATGTTAGGAACAAAAACATTTTAGTCTGCCTAACACAGTCAATAAACCAACATTGTTTTTTAACCTCTCTTTCTGAAACAGAAAACTCAAGAGTTTCCCTCATCTCAGGGTTAACAAACTCAAAGAGTTTTCACTAAACCTGCTTTCTGAAACGGACCCCTGCACCACAAAACATACACAAAGAGTTCCAGCGTTCCAGCCAATAACCGACAAGAAGGATTTAGGGGTGGGGGTTGGGGGGGTAGTGCAAGGAAGCACGGAAGGGAGGGGGAGGGGATGAGGAGGAGGGAGGGGCGAGCGAGCCTCGTTTTGTTTGAAAATACTTTGAACGTCAACAAGAAGTGACGTCACCCAACATCGCTTATAGCACCTTTAAGGCAAAATTCACAGCTGTAAGTGTTTTTTTACTGTTCATTTATTGCACTTTTTCCAATGTTTTTTAAGTTTGATAATTGCAATATCTTTCCAGAACTCAACGAGTAATCGTGTTAAAATATCGTGAATTCAATATTGACCGAAATAATCGTGATAATATTTCTTGCCATAATCGAGCAGCCCTATTCTGAGCCAAAATCTGAGTTTCTACAAAGTGAGAGGGGATGATGACGTGCAATGCAAAAGTGGCTCTTGGTTATTTTGGGCTGAAATGTATTGTTTATTAGCTGCAGTCTATATTTTTGACAGTATGTCATTGACCAAATGACTGACAAATCATATAAATCAAGGAAAACAAAAGGAAGTTATAGCTTATTTTGAATTTTGGCCCCAAAAGAAGTGCTAGCAGTGTCAAAAAAATGAGAGTAAACAAAGTTGCCTTCAAAAAAAATTTGTCAAATGTTTCTTAACTGGTTCTTTACATCCTGACTGAGGATTCAGTTACAATTTCTGATGACGACTACCACACATTTAAAAGAGGGTGATTTTAATATAAACCCTCAGATCTTCCAGTGTCTGAACCTCCTGAACCTTTATTCCAACTTACAGGAAACAGCCGTTATTGTCAAGGCATGGACACGCAAGCTGCCTCGTCCAAACACAACCTCATCTACAAGTCAAACATTGTGTTCTATTGTGATACCGCTGAGTAATCATGGAAAACTTCCTCGTCCAGCTGATTCAGGACAGAGCTGCAGGCACAGTGCTCTGCCTCACGTCAGCTGAGAGCAAGAGGTTTGAGACGTTTGATACGTGCAGGGCGGCAGCCTGCAGCACAGAAGATACGTGCACTGGATCACAGATCAGACCATGACAGTACAAACAATAATGATGTAAAAAGCAGGTAAATGTCCCAAAGGCTATATTAGGAATACAAACAAACAAAATCAGCTATCCAGATTCATGTTTGAGACAAATGTCAATGTTTGTTTTACAGTACTTTGTAACTGTGCAACATGCCATGCAAATAGAGTTCCTCTTTGGCCGTCTGGTTTCATTTTGAGTCATTACAGGGTTTTTTTTTCTTCTTATTATTAGAAATTAAACGAATGTCTCAGCTGTTTTAAAAAGCCTTCAAACCAACTCCCCTTACGGGCTATTTTTTGGTCTGTGTGCTGAGTCAGAGGTTGAGAACTATTACGGACCGCAGAGTGTGAGGTCTAATTTCCATATGTTGGTTTCTAATTTTTGTTTTACACCACAACAGTTTGTTACTAAGTGACTACAGTCAAACATTAACTACACTGACCTTTTTCTTTCCTTGACATTTGTTGTCACTTAGTTGTGTTTTAGCTTCACTAGCAGCGTGGCTCTATGGACGCCACCATTTCAGTCGGGCCACCACTGCTCCAGACTAAAATATCTCAACAACTATTGGATGGATTGTCATGAAATGTGGTTCAGACATTCATAGTTCACAGAGGATGAATCCTACTGACTTTGGTGATCTCGACTATTTATCTAACGTCGCCATGAGGTTCACATTTGTGGTTTTAAATGAAATGTCTGCTAACTATTGTCATGAAAGTTAGTGCACACATTCATGTTCCCCTCAGGATGAATTGTAATAACTGTATTAATCCCCTGACTTTTAGATGTTAGTGGGTTCTTCATGTTGCCATTTTTCTTTTTATACATAAGATTAGGGCTGTAACTAATGATTTTTTTTTTGCCAATTATTTTCTTGATTAATTGATTGCTTGGTTTGTAAAAATGTGGAAAAGTAGTACAAAAATGCCCATCACAATTTCCCTAAAGGCCAAGGTGACGTCTTCAAAAGAAATTCAGTCAATTATCACATTAGACAAAAAAGCAGCACATTTCTTGAGTGCAATTTTCTAAATACTTTTAATCTGACCAATAAAATGTGTATTTTTTTTCTTTTCTCTGAGTAAAATATTTTTCTTTTAAAGTGCTTTTCTGATACAATGTAACAAAAACGTGGGTTGCCATAATGTATTGCGTGTGTGTGTGTTTCAGTGTTTGGCATACCATCTGTACCTCATCATCACGTGCCTCGTGTCTGGGTGTGTGTGTGTGATTGTTGGATTTTCTTGTCAGGAATGAGTGTGTAAAAAGGCCTGAGGGTTGAACTTTCCCCTACTTCTCATACTGACTCCTCTCCTCTCACTGACTTTTTTCCCCCAATCAATCTGCCCTCCCACACAAAACTTGCTAAAAACAAAAATGCAAAAACTATACATATGGTATTGGTTTAAATAAGTTTGGATGAAATGCTCGAATAAAATGGAAATATGGAAAACACTGTAGATAAATAGTTTTATTTTATTCAGTGTGTTGGGGATGTAAAATTGGGATGAAAAACATGGTGACTTGGTGAAAAACCAGACATTTGAGGTCAGCTTGGGCGGCTCTAGGATATTATGACGGGCATTTTTCTGATATTTTATAGACTGTTTATTAGTTCAGAAAATAATTGTTAATTACAGCCCTACATAGAATATTTGAGTTTTTAAAAAACAACTACAAGGAACACAGCTCGAAAAAAAGACCAATTACATGAAAAATAATGTATTAAGGGCCTTGGTAGAAAACCTCAGTTTAAGCTTTGAAAGTAAAACAGAATCCATGTTACATTCCTGTATCAGTCAGTGTTTAATCAATAATTCAGACCTTTCATTGCATCATTATCCAAGTCCGTATAAGGGTGAACTACTACTATGAAAGACTATCCACGCCCCCAGCCTCAATCCTGCCCCACCTCCAAGCTCCAACAGCCAATCAGAGAAGCCCTCTGCTGAGGCACTGAGCAATATAAACCTCACAATGCTGTTCAGCAGCACAGAACAGAGAGAGACATCAGAACCAGCATTCATACTGAAACAGCCGACAAAAAGATGAAGATGCCACAGCTTCTCATCCTCCTGATGACCATTTTGGTGCACGCAGCAACCGCTTTCCCCACGGACAGAAGAGCTCTGCTGAGCCAGGACAAACACGCCTCCTGGGACGACGTGAACGTGGTGGCTCACGGCCTCCTGCAGCTGGGCCAGGGTCTGAAGGAGCATGTGGACAAGACCAAAGCCCAGATGAGAGACATCAATGCCAAACTGAAGGCCTTCAACGGCACGGTGGCTGGCCTGCAGAGGAGGCAGCAGGAGCAAGATGAAGCTCTGAAGGCAAGAAGCAAAGAGGAGGAGGAGGAGAGGGAGAGGCTGGCCGAGGAGGTGAAGAGACAGAGCGAGGGCATCCACACCAGGATGGACAGGCTAGAGGAGAAGGTGGATGAGGTGCTTAACGAGCCGACACTGAAAAGCAACAACAGCGAAAACACAAGAGTCTCATTTATCCAGGTGAGAGGAAAATACTGCTTTCTTAAAGCTTACTGGAAGAAAATTAGTAGTTCTGCAATGAGATAAATAACAATTGAAACCCCACAGACTAGTAAATGTTCTAATGGAGTGTCACTATTGGAGACAAACCTCCATCAGAAGCTGACCAAAGGTTTTATTTTTCCAGAGACTGGTAGCCGCTCAGAACAGACGCATTGACCAGCTGGTGGAGAAAATCACGCAGCAACAAGACAAACTGGAGAAACAGAGTCTGTACCTGCAAACCCTGCAGAGCAAGGTGAGTTTCACCACATTAAAATAAACTGTAAACCTCGTGTGATTTAGCTGGTGAGAGAGAACAAAACCTGTGACCTTCGGCTGCAGGATGATCCCTCTAATCAAAAGATTACCTTAGCAGTAACACGATGAATGTAAGGGATTAATCATAGTTTCTTGACCTCTCTCTGTGATCCGCCAGGTCGCACACAAGAGAGTAAAATCACACCGACGGAGAGATGAGGAGATGGCACTAATGGGTGAGCCAGCAGAGCACAGCAAAGACGCATCAGGTAAGAAAATAAACTTGTAAAAGTGATAAAAGACAAATAAGCTTTGAGAGTGAAGCTAAAAAAGTTAATGAGTGATGATGTTAAAAAGACTTTGTAAAAGGGTTTAACCTATTGTGCGCTGAAAACTTGTGCCGCCTTAGAAAAATTAACTACTAAGTAACAATTGCCCTCATTTCTTCTTCTTTTTCTGGGCATATTGCCTTAAGTACTAAACGCCAATAAACAAATACAAGTACTTTGAGATGAAACACAAATGCCTGAAAGAGTACACATCTATGTCACATTAAATAGAGTGCACAGATACAGGAGCTATTCATGTATCCTAAAGTGACATAAGAACAAACGTTCACCTTTGCACCTGAATTTACAATACTTGATTTGCTGGCAGAGCAGCTCACATACAGTCCAAAGATCAGGAGAAAATGAGGACAGCAGCTTTTAAAACACACCTACTGTACTTTATGTTCTTAGGACACAGAAAGCTCAAGCAAGGTATAAAAAAAAAAAAAAGCAGCAAGTGTGATTAATCAAGAATTTTTGCAAATGTACCAAATTTAATTTCCAAACTCAAACCTGAGCCTGACTGAACATACTCTGCTGCCTCAGTCTGAACAAAAACCTCAATGATCTGATCAGTTTTCTGTGCTTTGTCAGGTTTGGCCAGAGACTGTCACGACCTGTTTGTACGCGGGCAGCGAGCCAGCGGCGTCTACAGGATCCAACCAGAGAGCTCCCAGCCCTTTAACGTCCTCTGTGAAATGACTTCAGGTGAGTCAAACAAAAACTTTCCATAAAAGGTCCTCTGGTTAAACTGCTAGAGGCTAAGCGAGGCAACTTTTTTAGCCAAAACTACACCTGTCTCAAAAGCTTAAATCACAGAGTAGATGCTCTAAAAGAACACTGCTGCTAACAGGAGACATTTTAGATCAAAGGGTTGCACATGTCAGTTATATGAGCTAAAAAAAAATTAAATGGCTCTCACATTTTAACTGCCAAAGAGTTAAGTGTTCCAATACAGCATCAATACAATAAAACGTGAATTATTATCTCTTACAAGCCTCTTTAACTTAATCTTTTCTCCCTCTCTCTGCAGAAGGTGGATGGACAGTTATCCAGAAACGTCACGATGGATCCCAGAACTTCAACCAGCTGTGGGAAAGCTATAAGAAAGGCTTCGGCAACCTGAATGGTGAGAAACTTTGCGCAAAGAGGTTCTTTAAATATCTGCATCACTAAACCTCAGTGGCAACAATTAATCCTAACATTTCTCGTCCCCTCAGGTGAGTTTTGGTTGGGCTTGGAGAACATCCACTCTCTCTCCAAACAAGGCCAGTACGTCCTGCAGGTGGAGCTCTCCGATTGGGCAGGAGAGCAGCAACAGGAGGCTCGGTATCGACTCCAACTTGACGGAGAAGAGAAGAAGTTCGCTCTCCACCTGGAATCTTCATCTGGGGTTCAGGAGAAAATACTGACAACCGGAGAATCTGGTCTTCCTTTTTCCACAGCCGACAGAGACAATGACCTCGCTGCAGATGTCAACTGTGCTGAACTGCTCTCAGGTACGACGGCTTCACTGACCCCAAAACCTCAACACACACAAACTGTCTGAGTGGCTTAATACCTGGAAAATTTTAAATAAAAACTAAAACTTTTTCTAAAAATGCTCTTTTTGTTGCAGGTGGTTGGTGGTTCAGTAGCTGTGGTGAGTCAAACCTTAATGGTAAATATCCCAGAAGGCCGAGCTTGCTCAGGGGACAGCAGTTCAGAAGACAAGGGATGTTTTGGACGTCCACAAAGGGACAAAACAACTCTGTTAAGACCACTCTTCTGAAAATCGCACCCACCACAATAGAGCAATAAGCAGATCAGTCTGTATCAAACAGCAGAGGACCAAAGAAGACAAAAACATCAAACTGTATTTAACTCAATTTCATGATCTCTGTACATGTATACATCATCAATATTTTGATTAACTTATATTGTTTTAATATTTTATATTTTTAATAATGTATACACTTTATGTAAATATCCTTTATATATTTAATTTAAAGTGGATGAAAATAAAGTTTTTAAAAATGTTTAATACATCTTGGCTCTTTGTTCATGCTGTCCTCCATGTTGTGAGGAGTTGAGTTCAATCTTTCTCACTCCTCCTGACTGAATGTTAGCATTTTGTTTTAGAATCAGACTTATTCGCTGAGGTTGACGTTGTAAGTTTATCACTTTGTTTTATCGCCTTCCCCCTAAACGCAAACATGTATAATCACAAGGCCCAAAACTGTTTATCTAAGAACTGCCTGAACTTTTAGAAGAGGAATCTTTCCTGTTATTTTACAAAAATACATCTGAAATACTTTTCAAAATAATACATTTTCATTTGGTGACAAGACTTTAAAAAAAGATTGTTCACTTCTGTTTATTTCTTCAATATCTGAGAGTACATTTAACCATGAAAAGGTCACGGTAGCTCATCTTACAGATAGTCATCAGACACACACGTAACAAGGCATTTAATCGTCGTAGGATTCCCTGATATATACTGTACGAGCAGGCGCTCTAAAAACTCTTGCAAGGCACCTCAGACTGCCAACAGTTGTGTCATACATCATCTTATAGGTCAGTTTGTTGGCACCAAGGCAAATATACGTAATATGTGCAAAAGTCCTCAGCAGCAGAAGAAGAAAAAGAAGCTCCCCGGAAACATTAAAGCAAGCAAGTGAGTGAAACAGCAACAGATCGCTACATATTTCCACCTTAATGAGTGCATAAGAATCCATAAAAATATTTTTGTTAACACTACACAATAAAAATGTGGCCTGTGACTTTTTTTTTTTTTCTTACTTGTAGATCGGTCAAAGTGTGGCACAGCACATAAAAAGTAATCTATAATAGCACATGAGGGCACAGAGTATACGACAAGGGGGGGTTACGTTTATGTTCTTATAGAGCTTTACGTTTACTAACTTCACTCCAGTGTTTATTCACAGACACAGGAAAACGATAACTTTATCAGACAGGTCCCGGAGAAACAAAGTATGAGTTCAATAAAAAAAAAAAAAAAAAGGAATGGCACAAAAGAAAAATGAAAACCGAGCACAGTAGGTCCACTTCTGTACTTTTTTGCATTGCTGACAAAGTTCTGTTAATGGTGCAACGAGCAGCATTTTAAACATCATAGTCGCATTGTGATTTTATTTTTTGCCTGCCATCACTACAATCTCAGAAAGCTTTAGAGCAGTTTTTTCAGGACGAAGGACGCCCTCTGCTTGTTTTGGGGCTTAAAGCAATCCAGCAGACTTCCCTCCACTGTAAAATGCAGTGTAAAGACTACAAGACTGATTTCTCTCAGTGACGGTTCTCATTTACTCATTTATGGTAATTATACTAAAATCGGAATAATAATCTTGTCATGTTTATTGATGCTAAAATGCTTCAGCACTTTTAAGACTGATGAAACAACTCGAGGTGTGATGCGGTTTGGCATAGCTTGCATTCAGCGTATCATAAAATCGAGTAAAAGGAGAAGGTGATGCAGGTTTAAATAAATGGAGGAAAGGGAAAGAGGAGACGAGGAGGGGAGGAGGTTAGGAAGCGAGGAAGGGAAGTGTCACTGTGTGGAAAGGCTTATCAGAGGTTTTGCTGGAGGAAGTGCAGCAGCGTAATCTCATAATGTTCTCCAGACTCTGGACATCGGATGCTGTGCCGCTCGTTGGGATAAACCTGGAAAAACAGAAGAAAAAAAACTTGTTCATTCATCACAAGATCAGCTGGATTGTTGGTTTCCGGGATTGTAGATTTACTTTTCTTGGTTAGCGATAGATTATCAAGTACAATTTCTTAACTTTTTCAAAGCTTATCTTGGATTGAAATACTGGGGAAAAAACTGCAGAAGCTTTACACCTTCCTCCCTGCAGCTGTCTCGATTTAGTTTATTAAAGAAGGAAGAGATCTGAAGAAGAACAAGACCAAACATAACTGGTTGGCCCTTTTTTTGGTACTAATCTTACTTAAAGTGACTATATGTAACTTTTAAATGTTTCTGAAACTGTGTAATTTTGCATCTGATGGTTATAAATGACCTGTAAGAGCAAACGAGACCAACATGAAAAGAAGGCTATTTTTATATTGTTTTTATTAATGCCTTTGCCCGGGTCTGACACATTCTGATGGTTCACAGATTTTGGCGTAACAACGCAAAAGCCTGTGTTAGTGAGTATCCTGCCAGGTAAAGGGTAGCAGGAGATTTCTTTATATAGGCCTAATTGTATTTATCTGCTGAAGTTATGGCTGATACTGGGGCAGGACCATCACAATAAAAAAAAAGGAAATAAATGAAGAACTAAAAAAGGTAAAACCCGAGTCACTCTCGGTCGGGCTTTCAACAGATGGAGACAATTACGGGATTGTAAAGGATTCAAAACCGACCCCGAATTGGCCCTCAGGTATGTTATATGTCCATTTCATTCATAAAACAACTGCAGATTACGCAATGTGGTTGTACGTCAGTAGCCGACATTAAATCACGCCCCCCTTCCATTTAGCGCGGACATTTGATTCCTTTTAGTCAGTGTTTGTGTTGGCCTACTGCCCCTGTACCTGTGTAAAGTGTCCTTGGGTTTCATGAAATGCACTATATAAAATCGAAGTTATTGTTACGTTGGTTGCTACAACAAACTCTTAATGCCTTGGCTCGTGACACAGTGACAGTTATAACGTCACCCTGTTAAGCTCACGATATATCCCAAGTAGGCTAAGTTACCGTATGCAACACTTGAAATGCAGCGATGCATCTGTAATGTATTCTCTTATTGTAAATGAATGATTTTCTGTCCGAGCAAAACATTTATCTCAATACAGCATCGTGAAGAAAAGTTCTTTACGACAGAAAGTGTGGTAAAAACACTTCCACTTTTGTTCAAATGGGCCGCTGGCATCAACACAAACATATAGCCACTTTAAATGTGCTTTGAAAAGTATTGTAGGATGAACGCGAAACACGGCCTCAAGTTGTTCTTTATACAAGTTGTTGCTGGAGTTTTGACCTCCTTAAAAACATCCAGACTTTGTTTCACAGTGTCACAGTTTTCACTAAAGTCAGTATAAAAAGTAAATCCTCTTACCTGCAGGTTGTATGGCTTCCCTGCCCGGATGAGTTGAGACACCAAGAAGTTTGTGTGGAAAAAGTGCACATTCTCATCTAGAAATCCGTGCAGGATCAGCAATCTGTTGGGCCTGTGCGGAGCACAAAGACTCAATTCTTAGTTTCTTCCCAAATGTTTACAAACACATTTGTAGCAGGAAATGTAACTGATAATACAGCTAACAGGAAAGAAGGACCAGAATCCCTCTATAAACTTCTACCTACCAGTAGATAAAAGAGGTAAATAACCCAAGGTATGGTAAGGTAAGTATAGTACAGTAGGACGAGTCTCTTATAGTTGTCTGGTGCACATAACGAACAGAATGGTGATCACATTTTTACTAAAAAATGCATAAATACTAAACACTGTGTAATTTGAAATCACAGCTCTCACTCAGTGGGGAGTTTGTCAACGTGCAGGGCGACTGAACAAGCCTCGTATCCCTTCTGGTTTTTCTCAGGCGTGTCCAAATATCGCTCAGTGTAGCCGGTATCGTAGGCCATCCACAACGTCACTGGAGCTCCTGCAATGGCAACCTGAAAAATACACAAACAGGAAGTCAAACAGAAGCATTTGTTGTTGTTGTTATTATACATAATAATCTGTAATAAACTGTGGGGGGCACCAGAGCTCACAAAAAAGATAATGCCAGACATCTTTTAAAAATCTATTTATAATGCAGTTGAAATGGTAACTAGAGTATATTACAGCGCTCCAGTTTAGCACAATAATAGAGTATACGTTGATGGTTCTGACCTTGAAGACATCAGGTTTGTGGATGAGGCCCATAAGGGAGAGGAAGCCTCCGTACGACCAGCCATGGATGGCAACACGACTCAGGTCCACAAACTTGTACTTGTCTGCTACGTAGTGCAAACCCTCCACCTGGTCTTCAATCTCCACCTGACCCTGATTGGAGGAGAACAGAGGGGTAACTCACCTGGCATTAACATCCTTTGTAGGAATTCACTTCTACAAGTTTACAAAAAGGTTAAAACACAAACTCAGGGGGAAAAAAATCTTCTTGTTACATACAATTATATATGTGAATCTAATCTGAGTAGGACGACTACATGACTACAAGCTGCATATCTTATCATATAGTAATGAGGTCATAAAACACCAACTTTCATTATCAGTAAATTAATGCATGTCTTCTACAAGAGTAAAACATGCAAATAAAACACTGTTCATTCCTCTACATGAGTCTGTCCTGAAGCAGACAGATGATTCAAGTGTTAACTACCATTTTGTCTTTCACAGCTCCTTCAAACTTCAGTCCCCGCTGACAGGAGCCTCGTCCATCGATGACCAGCACAGCGTAACCCAGAGCCGCCAGCGTGCTCAGCCGCAAGTATTTTACTCCTTTATACGAGTTATTCACTAACTGGACCTGGAAGAAAGACAGAAACATGGTTACAGCAATGTCAAAAAACATAAGGATGCTGATATGACTAATTTCTGATCTCCATTAAATGGAAGCTTTGACTGTCCGTTACTTTGACATCAGCACAGTCACAAGTTTGATCCTTGTTGCAGTCAGTGGTAGAAGAAGTATTCAGATCCTTTATTCAAGTAAAAAGCCACCAAGTCCCAATTAAACAACTCCATTACAAGTAATAAGTATTGCATTTAAATTCCGACTTAAGTAGAAGTACATTGGTTTTATCAGTTAAATGTAATAAAAGAATCAAAAGTAAAAAGTACTCATTTAAGTCTACATGAGATGAATATAATGACATAGTGACAGCGGGGGAGATCAAACCTGCGGACCGCCGTAGACAAAGACGACGGTGGGATGCTTCCTGCCGGGGACCAAGTTTTCTGGTTTGTACAACATGCCGTACAGCTCAAAGCCCGACTTCCCTGTGAAGCTAAAGATCTCTGGAGGAGTGCAGTCGAAAGGGAAACCTGGAAAAATAAAACATATATGCTAGATAGATAGCTTTTATTGTCATTCAACTGTACATACATGCATGCATAGAGTGCAAGAAACTTTGTTCCACTGGCTCATAAATACTCCCTTAACTAAAAGCAAGTACTACTGTACAGAAGTACTTGTACTTGAACTATAGAAATATAATACAAATACCACAGTTCACTTGTGTTAAAAATAAAACAGCAGCATAAATATTTATATTGCACATAAAAACAGTTATTGAACGTTCATGAATAAATATTTATTCACATTTATATCACAGTCCAGTTCAGATGAGGCTCACTGCAGGGGATTCAGTGAGATATAGTGTTATACTAATGTAGTATAATCAGGGTGAGATTTGTGAAAAAAGCAAAGGGGGGGGGGGGAAATGTTTTTGATCATGCACAACAAAACATGCAAAAATGAAATCTCCCTTTCAATACCATGGATATAGTGCCACTCGGCCAGCTATGCTAAAAAACACTTATTCATGAACTTCAATATCCAATGGAAAATAATCTCAAAAATGTGTTGTCAACATAAAACACAGCGCTTTCAAGCCGGACAGCGGAGTTCACTTCGCGGTGAAAACAAAAATATTTTCACCCAGGAAACGCACGTTTGTTTGTGGCGTTTTCATTTAAACCACGATCTTTTTCCTAAACTAACCTAGTCGTTTTGGTGCCTAAACTTAACTATCATTGACGCGTGATGCTCACTTTTTCTGGCTTAACTCCACTACATGGCCCCTGAAAGGACAGTCATCTGGCTGTGCCGGCTCGCACTCACATATTGGAGGCTAAACAACTGCTGCTGGTAGCCGGCGTCCCGGAGCTCTGTAGCGGCTAAATACAACCAACAACTACCGCTCGGATTTTATCATTTTATGGCACTATAGACTGTTCACGTTGCAGTGCTTTACTTAGTTAAAAATACTTCTATTTTAGGTATATAATGGCCTGGGGGGGGAAGAGATACATTTTGTCCCCAATGGGGATAAAAATAATTCAGCAGAGGCAGGGATATGTAGATCAGAAAGGGGGAAATGCCAGGCATCCCCCCTGTAAAATCGCACCCTGAAATGTAATAATAATATGAGTGTCATCTTAAAACGGGTGATAGGGCAATACAAACCGAGAAAAAGAAACCGTCACAGCTGCCAGACAACATTTAAGCTGCTATAAACAAACTGTTTGTTTTCAGTACCAGAGGACTCCATCATGCTCGCCCAGAACTGAGGCTCTCTGTGAAGCGGGTCGTCGTCTGAGCCCTGTAGCTTGTAGATATGCACACAGGGGGCTGTGGTCAAGCTGCTGTAATGGCTGACAAACATGTCAAAGGTCTGTATGAAAGAAAAAACAAACACAAAACCGTTAAACAGCGTCCTCAACTATTTTATATGCCTGCTGAAATCCATGGAGGAAAACAAAATCCAGAAAAACACTTGACACCATAATGCAGAAACACAAACTGCCACGGTTTGTTTTAAATTTGTTATGCTAATAGTGTTTTGAAAGCTGATGCCAAAACCAATATTTTTATTTTTGAGGGTGCTAATGGATGATTAGGAAGATTATATATAAAATTGTATCAAATAATTGTGTCTGAAACAGGAGTGAAACAGCATTTAAACAACATGCGAACACTTATTACACATAGAAAATAAACAAAATAAAAGTACAGTTTTATGTCTGTTTCAGGTTTTCAACACTGTATCGTAGCTGTGGTCAGACAGACCAGACAGACGCCTCCATCATATCAATGATACAGATTAAAAGACAAGATGAGGGCGCCTGGGTAGCTCACCTGCTAGATCGCGGGCCCATATAGAGGCTCAGTCCTTGACGCAGCGGCTGCGGGTTCGCTTCCGACCTGCAGCCCTTTGCTGCATGTCATTCCCCCTCCTCTCTCTCCCCCTTCAAGTCTAAGCTGTCCTGTCAATAATAAAGGCCTAAAAATGCCAAAAAAATAATCTTGAAATTTTTAAAAAAAAAAGACGAAAACCCTGTAAGCTCTATGTAGCTTTTATTATCAGCAGTATCACTGCTAATATATGGCAGCAAATTTTCTACAGAGGCAAACGTAAACCAGGTTACTATGTTATCTGACATAAAATATTTTTTTGATTAAAATCATGCAAATTTTAAGGTTTCCTGAGCAGCTTTTGGTGTGAACGCAAAAAAAGAAAAGTTGTGGAAAAGGTCCCACTTGCACTGGTTTAAAACATTAAGAAAATACACGATAATTTTGAGTTATGCCAGGATACAAGTGAGTGAGGGGGTGTGTGTGTGTGTGTGTGTGTGTGTGTGTCTGTCTCTCTCTTCTCTTTTACATACCTGGCTCACTGAGCAGCTGTGGGAGAAGCCGGGTTTGGTGAGTCGGACGATTTCACCTGGCGAGTCGTAGCTCACAACATAAAGGTGATGCTCCAGAGGAGAGTCTTTGGTTCCCTGGAAGTAAACCAACTTTGCTGCCTCATCCACCCAAATCTGAGGACTGGACGAACGCTGCACAAACATAACACAGCAAGAAAAAGTGTCAATAAATTTGCTTCAGTTACCGTACATGCCTGTCTTAATCCTTTCTTTTTCATATGTTGCTTTTGGTACTTTTATTTTCTAAGTTGTTATAAAATGTACTATTTCTACATTATTATTACAGTCTGGATTATACATTTACAGAGCCTAAAAACGGGGTTCAGTGCAGCTTGTGATTCAATACTCAAAACCATATTTTTGTGGGTATATTTTACACTAATTATTCTTTTGTCATATTTTTCACACTGACAATTATGAATATGTGATAAGTCAAGTCACTGGCTCAGTTCAGTTATCACACTGTTTTGTGCATTTTCCAAATTGACCTGAAAATATAATTTATTAAACTTCTTGATGCAGGACCCCTGAAGAACACCCCTAGAACCGTTAACTGTGATCAGGTTATTGCTTTCTCACTGAGATGTACTGCACATCATGCAGCGCATCTCAAATGTAATTTATAATTCAGTCAGTGTACTGATGAGTGGCTGTGGCGGGTAAATTAGTGCTGCTCTGGAAACAGTTAAATGTCAGCAACATTGAACAGATATGTGGGCAGGGCTTTACCTTCGATCCGTGATTGGCCAGCACCTCCCACTCCCCACTTGTTATGGTCACCTCCTCTTTGACTGGACATTTGAAATCATCTGGTGAGAGAAGAGAGAAGATAAGTGGATAAACTGATAGATATATTGACCTGTGTGACACCACAGGGAACATTAAATTACTTAATATTAATACAATCACTTTCCCATTGCATGGCATAAATCATTTTTAAATATATTTGACAGTGGTGCCTCATGGAAACATGTAGTGTTGAAATGAGTCAATGTTTAAATAATAAATAAAACTGAATAAAAATTAAACTGAAATACATCAGTGATATAAAAACTACAACAGACAACCGCTTACTCAAAACTAGACTGAAACTAAACTGGCAAAAAAGAGACTGGAAGTAAAAGAAACATGTAGCTCATACATTTATAAACCAAATCAAAATGTAGAAAATAAGAAAATTCTAAGCAACTAGTGAAGATTATCATTAGATTTTTCCTTTTTCCTGCCAAACTGGTTGCATGAAGTTGGTATGGTAATGTTTGCATACATGAAAGGGGTTGTTTTCCATTTTCATAACTAAAGTAAGTAATTAAAGTAACGATACGTTCTAGGAGGACATTTTGTCTGGTACACCTGAATTGTGAATGTGTGACAGCAGCTTGTGCTTGTTGATGGTGTTACCTTCAGAGTGTGTGTAGCCTTTGGCCCAGTTGTAGCTGCCCTGCTGTAACACTGTGGTGATTTTATACAGGTGGCAGAAACCTGTTTTTGATTCATTTACTGCTATGAAGCTGATCTCATCATCACTGGTTTGGATGAACGGGTGGAAGATGTCGTGGACCTGAAAGACAAATAGATCATGATGCGTTTTCTTCCACTGAAAGCAGCACCATTTTAGAACATTAACCCATCTTATGGGCATAACTCAAAAAGCGGGGCTCAAAAAGAGGAAAAACAGCCATAACAAAAACTGACTAAATGCTGCTCACAGTGACAGAAAGCATCATAACTGAGCCAGACATGACTTGAGAAACCTTTAGGCTTCAATATTAACAGAGCCCTAGAAGGATGTGGTGTTAGGCCTCACATTGATCCAGATGTCGCTGGTCTCTTCATAGATGATGAAGGGCTGTACAGTGTCTCCGAGGGCCTCCAGGCTCTTCTGCCTGCTGGCCTCGTCCTGATTTGCAGGGATGAAGAACGCTGGAGGTAGCAGGACCAACTGGAGATGCTGCTGCCGTCGCTCCATCATGACTGCCCAAGCACTGAGACACAGAGAGAGAAAGACCTGTGAGGCATGTGCAGTACACAGACTCCAGGTTACTCAATTCTGTATTTTAGAGCTTGGCAACGTTTAAAGTGCTCATATTATGCTTTTTGGCTTTTTCCCCTTTCCTTTATTGTGTTATATATATTTTTGTGCACCTATAGACTTACAAAGTGAAAAAGCCCAAAGTCCACCCCAAAGGGATTTACCATCGTCCAGAGAAAACACTGCTCACAAACTGCTCCAAACAGCTCTGTTGTAGTCCAGCCTTTACTTCCGTGAGAAAAGTACGTCACTTTGTAACACACGTTATAATGCTCGCCTAGCTGCTAACGCCCTCATGCTCTGCAACTGACTAGCTTAGCAGTGCTTACCTAGGTACTGCGCATGTGCCACTCCCAGCAAAGATGGAACAGAAGTGAAATGCCTCACTCTGTAGCTAAAACAGAGAGCTCAACACACAGGTTGAAAAGAGGAGCTGCAGCAATGTGCAGTACAACAAAAATACAGTGTTTTTTGAAAAATAAACCAATTCTGGTACAACCTCTAAATACAATTGTGAAGCTGAAAATGAGCATAATATGAGCACTTTAAAGACTTTGGGTGGTGCTTTTAATAACAGGGTGTTTTTTCTACGCTTTAGAGAAGAAAATAAAACGTACTATCGGCCGTCTTTTGTCCATCCAGCTCTGGTAATATATTCGGCCCCGGGGAACAGGCTGGTGAAGGGAACAGGCAACTCCTTTTCCTGTGTGCTGACAATCTGTGGGAGAAACAAGAAGGTGGCATTTGAACATCTCTCTGAAGAACTTTTTAGTAAACTATCAAGTTTTGTGGCACTGAACAAGCCCTTACTTTGCCAAGATTGTCTGTCCTGATTTCTGCTATTTTGAGAGTAATATCAGGATTCTTGCTGCCTGGAGAGAAAACAAAACTGAGTTACGTATCAACATATAATCACACATGAAACCTTTCTGATATTAACAGAAGTCTGGAGTTATAAGTGTCATGCTGTGAGCTACACAACAAACTCTGTACACAATGTACAGAGTTTTAAAAAAGGTACCCCATGGAGCTTTTGATCTGAAGTAGCTCTCTGGAGCGGTTTTCTTATCTCATCTTTCTTAATGTGCCAAATCAGCTTTGCAAATGTGTTATGAGGAAGGAAATGCATTGAACATATTTGTTTGACTTTTTATTTTGTATTTTAGTGAGTAACACTAAATGTAAATTACTTTATTTGATTGCAAGAAAACTCCAGAGCGCACCTTTAAATAAACTTGCCTGCTGCAAATTTCTTTTTATCGTACAAAACCAGGAAACAACAAGTGCATCACATATTTTATATTGGGAGTGCGAGTGTGTGTGTGTACCTGCGCGTGGGTATCTGTAGATGTCGGTCTTGCGCTCTTCCAAAGCCGGAGATGGAACATGAATGATCTCAACCTCAGACTCGTCCACCTCCTCGTACAGAATCTGCAGGGTCTTACCACCATCTGATTCTGAACCAGAGAGAGACCAGTAAAACCAGTCAAAGGCGGTTTTGCTTACAGGAGAAAATTGCAAGCCGGTAGGTATCAATCATTTGAAAAACTCTCTAGAACAAACTACACAGGTAAAGTCTTAGATGAATACATTCTTGTTATTTAAGCATCTAATAATAATCAATCTTCATTTGATTGCCGATTTCTGATAATAAGCCTCCGTGCTAAGAAAACTATGACAACAATCTATATCTCTATGACTCACTCACCTTCACGAGCAGCTGGTGACCACCAGTAACCAGTGAAACGGTCAAACTCTTCCTGCGTGACAAAAGTGGCTATACCGGCAGATTTGGGGTCCTCTTTTGGGTTATCAATTCCTAACAGGAATACAGAGAAAAATATAAACACTGTATGAAAAAATACCAGGTAAGACTCTACAGGAACATGTGACCCTCTCAATGCTGACCTTTATGGCAGAAGGTGAGCCTCCTCTCTTCACCCGTCTCAATGCTGGTCACCCAAATGTCATTGTTGTTGATGAAGCCGATGAAGTTGGGGTCCCCGGGGCAGATCTTGGGGTCCATGCGTGTGCCTGAACCCTGGCTCTTAATCTCGACAGGATCCATGGGAGAAGTCTGCACAAACACACAGAGAAGTTGGATGAAATCTGAGGTCACAGCTGCTGTAGTTCCACACTTTGTCATTAACAATAAGTAAAGACGTAAAAATCATCAATTCATTTCCTATTCTAAAGTCTGACCAAGAGGGAGATTTGAGACCAAAAACACGCATCTCTGAATGATTTAAATTGTATTCAAATAAACTAAAAGGATCTGGTGATCCTGAATGGGTTAAAAAAAAAGTCCTACTTCTTAAGCTAACTAAACAATTTAAAATATTAGATAAATGCTTTGCAACAGAGCAGAAACATTTTAAAATCATTTTTGGGGCATTTTTAGGCCTTTATGACAGGACAGCTGAAGACATGAAAGAGGAGAGAGAGGGGGAATGACATGCAGCCAGAGGGCCGCAGGTCATGGTCGAACCCGGGCACGCTGCTTCGAGCAGTAAACCTCTACATATGGGTGCCCGCTCTACCAACTGAGCTATCCGGGCGCCCAAGCAGAAACATTTAAGTATCTTAGCTTTTAGGACATACATTGGTTTCATTTTTGGCAAAAACCCCCAATATTTTTTTTAAGAATTGTGACGAGCACTGAAACGATTAGAGGATGAACAGAAAATGTACCAGCGATCATTTTGATAATCAATTAATCATATGCGTTATTTTTAAAGCAACTTTGACCTGTCTTTTAACAGTCAGTCATTCTGTGCTGTGTGGCTATGAAAGTCTTACTGAACAGCCCTTAAACTCACAATGAAGCTGTTGTTTCCACCGTCACGGCAGTAGTACAGACTGCTGTTGGCCTGGAACAAGATGAGGCCGCTGGGTCGGTGGTAATCATAGGAGGTGATGCCAGACACCCCCAAACGTTTCCTCTCCCGCAGCAGCTCCTCCTCCCGCGAGATGCCCCCGTGGTGAGGGCTGGCCTGAGGTCAGGGGTTACAGGAGGACACACAATTTGACAATGCTGGCTGAACGAGGTCAAAGCAAAAAACTGTTTGTTTGTTTTCCATGCCCCGAACAAACGGTAAGAAAACGTTACCATACTAAATAGAAAAAAGAAAAAAACAGAACCTCTTTACTTCTCTCTCTTCGGCAGCAACAACTTTTGTTTATGAAATCAAGTGGTCTAGATTATTTTCTCTTTAGGGGGAAATTTAAAACAGTATTTTTGAGCTCCATGAGGAAAGACGCAATTATAAAAAGAAGTTGTTCATAATCATCCTCCAAGCAATAATACTCTGGTTCGGATAGGCTCAATCACATTAAAGTGTCAGAGTGGATGAAAAATCATTCTCACCTGAAAGCGATCCAGCATCTTTTTCCACGACAAAACCAAAAGAGCGTCTTTGCGGACCTTCTTGGGAATGTCTGAGTAGAGTAAAGCATTTTCCCTGCTGGCGTAAGGCATTCCTGTGAGGGTAGACATGCTATTATAGTCTACAACCGAACTAACATGGGTACAGGTCTTATAGACTCTCTGTACTGCACATTACAACACTTGACACTGCTCTGGAAATGATATCACACACACAACTAACCGCTTCAGACATGGCAGCAAGGAGCAGCAACCATTTGGCAGAGAATCTGTGCACGACAGCTGCAACAGAAAAAAGCTGAACTATGCCTTAAAGCAAAATGTTCTTTCCTAGTTGAGTTTCAGGTTTTCTCCAGCACCGACTGACTTGATCCACTGCAGCTCGGTAGATATCAAATGGGGATAAAAACAGTTGCAGGCTGGCATCTCTGACTCACCAGCTGTATCCAGAGCTATTTCTCAAAAGCATGCTAACTTTCAAAGAGACTGCAAGGAAGCAACTGAATCTGAAAGACAACAAGTCAGAGCCTGCCTCAAAATGAATAAATATTTGTCCCCAAGCTCACCAAGATAATAGATGCGATGGGAGTGCGGACTGGTCTCATCCTTCTGGACGAACTGGAAATCGTGTGGCGCCTTGTTGATAACCACGCCTGTGTTCTTGCGGCTGTTGTGGATGATCTTCCGCAGGCCATCCCATGTATGCTTCTCCACCTGGAACAGGGTGGGATTCACATCCTCCATCTCCACTACCTCTGTGCTGTCCGTGAGCTCGTCCACCCCCGTCATGCCTGCCAGTGCCTGTCTGACGCTGTAGATAGACACTTAGACTGATGACACTGATTGACATCTACAGCAACTCACAATGGCAAAGTAACACTAGTTAAATATGGGTATATTTGTAATTGAGGACAGATTAATTTACCTACTAAATCAGACGTTCTGACCAAAAACAGACTATGTATTCCTCTAATCACATAATCTGGGTCCCGGATAACGTGGTCAAAACATCTTAAAGAGATCTTTAAGTGTTATTTTTATTAGCAAGCAGCGTGGGCACAACTTATGGCATTACCAGGCATCAGCCTCAGCTGTACTTTGAACAGCTAAACATGCTAACATTGCATGCTTACTTTAGCACTGAGCACAAGACATAACTGTGCCAAAGTAAAGCCTCACAACATGGCTGTGTAAAAATTAAATAAAGTCAGGCTACTAACAGCACAGAGAATGAAATAGAATAAAAAGAATAGAACAGATAAAATACATTAGAACTACAGTAAAACAGATTAATAAAAGGCTTATATATTGTTTTATTTTTTTAAACAAGATGTGTTTTGAGAACTGATTTAAAAGTGATACTGATTCAGACAGCCTCAGATCTTAGTCAACAAACAAACTACCTAATTTCATTACATTTTCCCAGCACTATTATCTTATATCTTTTAATCTTTCTGGGCAGCCAAAACTATGGAAAACCTTGCTATTTTAAAAACTTTAACATTTTCATTTAATGAAAATGAATGAAAATTGAAACCAAAAAAAATATGGTTTCGACAGCTGTGAGAGAAAAGATGTCCCATACCTTTCCTGACCGTCTTCTGTTTTGTCTTCAATTTTTAGTCTCTTTACTCTGTGCATTAACCGTTCAACGACCCTGTACCAGACCTGACACCCTGTGGGGAACAAGGTAAACACGAGAACTGAAGATGTCGAACAATTGAAACACATATCAGACCGTTAACATGGCAGCACCTGGTCTAACTGACAAACAGATCATTTAAACAGAACGTAATATGTGAAAACCTAGACCATGCCCTAAGCTAAGCTCACAAGCTATCAACAGTGAAACAGTTACTGAAGTGACGGCCCCATTCAGGGCAGTGGTCTCTGTCCTGCTTCATCGAGAATCTGCTGCCCTTCAGCCGACCACCGCCACACTTCCAGCTGTGTGTTCCTGATATGGAGTCTAACTGAGTGTGACTCAGCTGCATGACGCACACACACACACACAAAGTCTGTGTTATAACTGTGGCAAATGTTACACTGTCACTCCACATTTTACTGTAGGCTGCTTAGTGTGGCTTAAACAAAGTGCAAATTCTACAGAAGTTAATTCCCAGGAAACAGTACAGCAGTCTGTCAGAAGAACAAATATCATACTTTGATAGGAGTTGATTAAAGTGAATTCTGATGCAAGGAAACATGACTAAAACGGAGCCCGAAATTTCTCTTTTTTTTTTTAATTCAGTCATAAATTAATCTCCCTAAAAAAAATATACACATACATACATACATACATACACATACATACTCATATACATATATATATACACACATACACATATACATATACATATATATATATATACATACATACATACATATATATATATGACCACCTGTTGACAACTGATAAAGGCCATGAGATGGTGTTAATAAAATCTTCAGAGAAATCTATTAAGTGGGTTTAGATTTTTTTGTCAAAAGATTAAACATTTGTTTTTGCTTTATTTTATTCTAATTCACTGTAGTTTGATTGACTTTCTTTAAGATACGTTAGAGTCTGTCTTATAAATCATATTTTGATTTGCTCAAATGCTGTATTAAAAAAGCAGTTATTTGTCATTATGTTTGCAAGTGACACACACACACACACACACACACACACACACACACACACACACACACACACACACAATCTGGATGTTGGTCTTTCCCCAGTGAAACAGCAAACAGTTTTTAAATCGAAAGCAAAAATAAACCTCCGTGAACTGGAACGGAGGCTGAATCACTGTTTAGTCTCCCAGTCTATGCCCAACAAATTCGGTGCACTGTGTGTCTACTTTACGGTTTTATTCGAATCTTCCTATCAGTTTTAGATTTGGTTACCATTAATTGGTTTCGGTTATGCGACTTCAATAAATTATACTGACAGGTCTTACTTTGGGATATTTTATCACGAAATCATGAACTATGAATATAAATACATTAGCTACCTCCCTATGGTATTTTTTGACACGCTTTTTAACATGCATATCTCTGGCATCATCCTCTCAGTTTCTACATATAGTGTACGTTTTCCATTTAAAAACATGAATTTTGTGTTTCAGATATAGCTAACGTTACGGAGACTGTTACAGACAACTAACGTTAATAGTTTTTTGACACATCAGCTAATGAAGCTAAAATCCTCAAAGTGACCGACAGCTTCGCACCACACAGACATCTGGCCGAGTGTGTCCTCACCATCAAGCCTGACAAACCCTTATTATGCTCGAATTAAAACCCTCTGTGTAAACTGTACGATGCTTGGAGCCAGCTAGTTAGCCACCCATTAACGTTAAGCAGACACTCGTAAGCTAACGTACTAAAACTGAAGCAAAACAAAACAGTAGCTAAACACATTCATTTTTAGCTTACACTTTCTTCCCCAAACCTTGAAAGCTTTTCTTCCTTTAGTCGAAGAAACGCCCGTGTCAGAAACAACAGTCAGGGTCTAAATAAATTACTCAAGTGAACTATTTTCCCGAGAGCAGGTAGCTTAATGCTAATATGCTGTTAACGCGGAAGCAGTTTGTGATGGAAATTGCTAAACCAGATTACGACCTTTGACCCGGATGTGATTCATCAAGTTTGTATCTGTGTTAATTTATTTGTATAACCCATAACCAGAGCCCGTCTACGGATACTAAAAATTCTCTGGTATAACCATATTTTCTAGTTTACAGCAGAAATAGCCCTCATGCTATTCTGTAGAAATATCACACCATATTAATATGAGGAATTTAGAAATATTTTCTTTATAATGGTGGGATTCGGTTTAGTTAAATCCCAGAAAAGGTACCAATGACTCCTATTTTAGCTTCAAGGCTGCAACTGATTATTTCCATTATCGATTAACTGTTAATCTATCGATCGTTTAGTCCATCAAAAAAGTCCATTTTTGAGAGCCCAATATGACATCTACTAATGTCTCAATTTGTCTGATCACCAGTCCAAAACTCAGTTATTTAATTTACAATAATATCACACAAAACAGCAAATCTTCACATTGGAGATGCAGGAGATTTTTGTTGTTGCAATTTTTGCTTGGGAAAACAACTGAAATTATTAAAACATCCCCAAAAGATGGTGATAAATATCATATCAATCTACTAATGGATTATTTAACTTATTGTTTCAGTTCTACTTTGCACGTCTTTCACCAAACACCAGAAGCAAATACATCCACAACCAAATACAAACATCCGGGACCAGCACTGTATCCTTAAAACATTTATTTTTGTAATAATTTGTCCGTTTTTTCTTTTTGCGCAAGTGCAAAAAATGCACCCAAAAGAGCCACCTGAGGGAAGTCTACATCTTTAAATAAAAAAACAAGCAAAGTGTACATTTATAGTACAAAATTCTCTTTTTAAAAAATTGCACAGTTTGTGTATAATATATATATATATATATTCATAATCTCCATTTTAAACAAACTTTAAAGGCTCAGAAAGTAAACAAAATCCACCAAATGAAAAATAAAAACATTTTTTCCCTAGAATTTAAAGCTGAGGAAACTTGAGACCCTGTTTTCATTTGTGTCCACCATAAATATACATATTTATATGCAAGTCTCTTTACATAAAGTCTCTGTGCTAGTGTTTGACCAGACAATCAAAATTATTGCAAAGTAGTTTAGTTCTACTATAAAACATGGGGTGGGTGGGGTGGGGGGGTGGGGTGGAGGGGTAAAAGCTTCTTTCTGCTGAATGTTCATTAAGTTATGCAAAGAAAAAAAAAACTGGGTTTCATAAGACCCCTTTTGAATTTACTGGAATCCCTGCTTTCACAAAGGTTTCTGTTTCACAAACAGCAGTCCAGTTTTGCTTTTAGCGAGAACACACATTTCCCTGACTTCTTTTTTTGTTTTGTTTTTGTTTTTGAACTTTACACAGCGGCCCTGCCCAGAGGTGGCAGTCAGCGTCGATACGGGTGGAAGCCCTGTACGTTGTGGTTCTGCCCTCTGCCGAACGCAGTGGCGGCAGCCTGGGGGGCAGCGGTGGGCTGTGCTGTCGGGGGCCCGTACGAAGCCGTCTGCTGGCTGGGGTCTGCGAAGCTGTGGCTGAAGGCTGTCAGGTCCTGCCCGTACCCTGAAGAGGACGACAGAGAGGAGAGAGCAGGAGGGAGAAGAAGGTTTTAGTGTCAGGACCACCAGACGGCTTTAGGGAGAAGCCTTACTCCTTTAAAAGTACTGCTGAGTAAAAAAACTATTTTAATGTTTAGGAAAAATCCACCGTTACCCTTTCACTATACAGCGTATTCCAATTGTTATTTTTGGTTACATATTTTGAACAATTACAAGTGCTATAAACTACTGTAGCGGTTGGAAATATCGGTACATCACATCAAAATGATTATCTTCATCATGCTGCCTTCTTGTTCCAATTTTACCATTTTGTCCAGCATCTGCTATATAACCAGCCTTTAATATATTGTTTCCCCTGATAACTGGTAGAATAAGTTTTGTTTACCCGTTTTTTTTACTTTGTTCCATAATTACCTAGTTGACTAGACTTGACTAGATCTATATATGAATATATATATTTTTAGATCTACTGGGATCTAAAAGATGTACTTTTTATTGTTTGTCTATGAAGGGCTCTGAGATGTGTTGTGATAAAGTGCTGTATACATAAACTGTGACAAACCAAATGACTAAATGAAAAAAGAAATGAAGTTTTGTATAGCATGTCAAGACTAGAGGTTTCGTGGTGAATTTTTCCTCTAGATTCAAATACTGTATTCCTTCAATGAGCCCTTTAGTGTTGAACATTATTGTGTTACAGTTGTTAAAATGTATAGAGACAAACATGAAAATTTCAGGTGACTGTAATAATCACTTAAAGCGGGCTTCATTGAGGAAAACAATCTGTAGATTATCTTGATGATTAGTGCAACACGCACAATGTTCTTCTATTCAGACACTGGATGGCACCATCTCCCTGCAAACAGACAAGGGAACCAAAGTGACACCCAGGGAAGGAAACCATCTGCCTAGAAAAAATGGCTGGCGCAACCCAATATTCACCAGCCACTGTCCAAGCTAAAGGGACATTAAGGTTGAAAAAAACCTGAGGGTTTGCTACCAAGTGGCTGGTACAATATGAAAACCAGTTCCAGCCAAATCTTCCCAGCGTTGTGCTGGTTATTTTCCTGCCCTGGCAACATCCAGTTAGCACTGATTTTGAAATATTACCATTGACTACTAGAGTGGGGAAAGTTATAAATAACAGGAATGGAGAGACACGAGATAGAAAGACAGAAAGAAAGAAAAAAGGCGGGAAAAGTTAGAAAATACAACACATTTTGGGGTGTTAAAAAGTGCTCCATGAACGGAACTAAAATAAAAAATCCGAATAACAGGGAGCAGTCCCAACAGGACCACCTGAGAGAAGAATCTGAGATAAATTGGTAATTTACTGCCATTGTGTCCTTCTTTAAATCTTCTTTCCTTTCTCATCCCTTTAGCTACCATGTGGAGACAGTACATGGGGGAAAAACAACGGGTGATTGAACTGCTGATGCATGAGACAACTGAACCATGAACAAATTTTCTGACAATTAGATCATCCTTTCATAATCTGCAAAGCAATGTGAACAGAGAGAGTAGACAAAAAAAGAAGGGACATGGTTAGTCTTGGTATAGCAAAGCTACAGCCGCTGAGCCGCTTAGAGCACCGAATGACATATTTCAATGTAAATGTCTTTCAAATCCATTCAGCGGACAGTCAATGGCTGTTTTGTTTACTATACAAGAGTATACACCGTAATTTGTATGTACATGCAAACTGTACATGCAAAATACGAAAAAAGAGTAAAAGAAAAGAGGAAAAGAACCAGATGTTAGCTCTATAAACACTACAGTACTGAACAAATGCTACTTTTGTGGTTGGAGAAGACGATGCTAGCACCTACCTGCACTATATCCTCCCTGCTCATCCTGACCATAACTGTGAGAAGGACGCGTTGGTCCGTAGGCAGAGGGGTCCTGAAGGTAGTTACCCAAGCCTATCAGGGAGATGAGGAGACCAGGTTGACTGAACCCAGATACTGCTGGCCAACTACTTTACATGGTTCCCCCCTTACTGAGCTAACAGAGGTGCACATTTATACTCATTTACTGTGTCTGCACTATGCTTGGAGAGGCATCACTGCTCAGCTTCATCTGGAAGTCAAAACAAAATGGAGTGTGAGAGTGTGGGCTATCACTAGCACGCCTGACATTTTAAATCATGCCAGCCTGGTCTCATGAAATTTTGTGAAATATGCATGATATGCTAAGATGCAAGTAACGTGACAAGTACTGTATGTTTTCTTCCAAGAAAATATTACGAAAGGGAAGAAACCAGAACAACAAACCAGAATACCACCAGTGGTTTTGCATGTTTTAGTTCATAAAATAAGACACATTGTCACATTGCTGCCAAACAATTAACAAAGAATGCCATACATTTCTAGACTGATTTTCTATCTTCCAAGCTGCCATCTGGTTCTATTAATTTAGCATGCTGTGACAATCAACTTGAAATGGACTTTCACATTTCCGTCATTGTTTTGTATCCTCCAGTTGTAAGTACTGACCATTTTCAAAAATTACTTTCATAATCAAAGTTCTGTGTAGCACAACATTAAAATGAGTCATTGGGTCATTTAAGGACATTTCAACATCCCAAGTTGCCAAAAAAAATCTCGTCAACTTTTAAATTCCAGATGTCAGATGTGTTCTTGAATGCAGCAAGGAGAAGAAAAAAGTCAACAAAATGTTTATTGTGACACAGTACAACAAAAGCAAAGCCAGTGCCTGCCTGGAAGGTCAGATTCATTGAAAATATATGGTACATATAAAAAAAAGGCCATTTTATTAAATATTAATGACCTAAAACATGCAAAACCACTGTTTTACTTTAACCAAATTATTTTAACTCCCTAACTCCACATAAGCCAATCTTAACTGAACCCAAACTTGCTTTATTTGTCGTACCTCACCTATTTACTAATCGTATACAGGTAAAAATGTCATATCCAGTTCCTGCTATTGTTACATAAACTTTCATGGTAAATGTTTGTGTCCACAACATCACCAGTGTTTCTTTGTGAGACTGTTCTGCTACTACTGACTTTGACTACTGGACTGAGTGCCTGAACAGGCAGCGCACACTAAATGCAAAAAGCTGGGTGAAAGATAAGCACAAGCAGGAACCAGATGGGCACCCGTCATGACCGACAGTGATAACACTGACTGCTTTAAATGGAGACCCAGCAGTGTGAAGCAGCTGTAAGCCAAGTCAGAAGAAAAATACCAGCCAGCCAAAAAACTGAATGCAGCTTCTAAATGAACATCTGACTCTAATCTCGCTTTGTGTTTATGTGACTCAATGTTGAATGAAACTTGTTAATTTTCCATGGATACTGGTTAGCTTTCACAGTATCTCTGTCCTATGAGTATAGAGTGTGTCACTGGAGAAGCTACCTCCTAACTGTTTAAAATCACAGAAATTAATAAGTCACCTAATTTTCAAGAAGTGCCTTGATGAATTGTCTTTTTGTCAAGTCCCTACATGCTGAATGAAATTTGGCCAATAATTTACCAGCTCGGTAAGGATGAATAATTTTCCTGGCTGAACACAGTCCAACTCAAAGACACCCACCAGAAAGCCTAGACACATTAGCCAAAAAATGACTTGCCCAGGAATCTAGCTAATATCTGCATGTTCCAAGACAGACAGAGGTTCAAAGTTCACATTTTGCAGAGAAGCATGCAAAGCTCTGGTGTCATAAATTGATGGACATGTTGAACATGTTTGATAGGTAGCTTGGCAGGTTGGACATGCCTGATTCCAGAAATAAGGTTTCACGGGCACAATACTGTCATGCTGGTGCTCTTCTATGGCTATCGTGCCAAGACGAGGAAAATAAGCTGGCAAAGTCATAAACAGGGAGGAAGATAAGGAGGTGTAGGAAGGAGTAATTAAAAGGTAGGGCTATTTGAGCCAAGTCAAATGTCTAGTACATTCAGTCAGGAAAAGGTTGCACTCCCTTGAAAATAAATAACAAAAATAAAAACGCAAAACAAAAAAACATTGCAAGGCAGGATGATCTAATTCAAACCTACCAATCTTTATTACCAATCCACAGCCCAGCTGGAAAACCTCGACAGAAATGACTGATGTTGAAGACTCCTGGATATGGTGACAATTGAGAAGCATCTTCCTGGCAGAGCCAGAGGGGTTCATGTATGCAAGAAGCATGTATGCATGTGGAGCAGCTCAAGCTAAATGGAGCAAGCTCCTGCTTGTGTAAGAGTTGTACATATGGACTTAAATGAGCTTTAGTTGCACCCAATAAAATATCCAGGGAGATGGGCAGGGCCGAAGGGTAAATAAAAATCAAATGAAAGAGAAAAGGGAAGCAAACTGCTTATTGCACAAGGCTTTTCTTACCATACTGGCTATAAGGGAAGTCAGGCTGCCCAGTGGGAGCTTTGCTCAAGTCCTGAGTTGGTGTGGTGGTGGGGGCAAAGCCCAGAGGTGCAGTTCCTGGAGTGTTGGGTGGAGGAGGAACCTGTGGAGCATACTGGTCTGCTTGGGGTGTGCCGAAACTGTAACCTGTTGGAGAGTAATGAGATAATTTCTATGACTTTTTCAAAGATTGATATTATAAGTACAAAGGCCCCAGTGTTGGTGTCCCAGAGTGAAACACAAAAAAAATCTTTCACAAGTGGTCCAGTCTAGTTAATCCAGTTGACCATGGCGCATTATCATACAAAAACCTATACAAGTCAATGTATTAATCAATTCACCAAATCTCTTTTCATATTAGCCAATAAGAATACAAGTTGTACATCAACATGTCTTTTATAAATATCAACTGTGGAATCAAATTGTGACCAACACATTTGTAACAGATTGTTTCGGGCTTCTTTCCCACTGTTTTTTTTCCTAATATTTTGTCCACGATTTACAATGTTAGCTTGGTACGTCTACAGGTTTAATTGGTGGAAGGCAGTAATCGCCCCCTCATGCTTTTTAACAAGATTTAATGAAATTCTGAGTATTTGCGGGTAACACTGTCCATCTCTGATAAGGTGGAGGTTCCTCCCTGACCACAGCAACAGCAGAGCTGCCTGAAAAAACCTGACACAGATTAAATTAACGCATTTTACACACCCATTTCAGTGTTGATGATCTAAATTGTAGTATCCCTACCTAATTCACAGTGTTACCTTTACATATGCCATGTTACAAGGCATGCAAACCCGAACCATAAAAAAAAAAAAAAAAATGTAAAACTGTACACTACACAAACCACAGCCCGGTTTACACGTGAGCCACAGTTTTTTGGTTCCTTGGATTCCCCACAGGAAGCGAGACGTCAGTGAGATGTGAGGGCGCCTGTTCTGCTATCCAATCCACACTAGTCCGTCTTCCAGAAAGGTCTCTGCCTGTATGTCAACAGCAGCTCCTGGGGAGCTGAGTGGACAGCGGCAGGCCAACCTGCCTTCACCAGGCTAACTGACCCCAGAAATGTACTAAACCAAAAACGTTTTCATGTTGACTCAATGGAAAGCAATCAACAGTGTTTATGTATTGATTCATTGATTTTATTTCCCTGCCCACCATAGCGAGTGAGGGGAATCTGCCTGTAGTGAAACAGATACACTCGGACAGACTAGGAGCCTTGATCACTCAATGTAGACGTAGTTAATAAGTTCAAAACACATACACAGCGGAATATTTTTGTGATTTAAACAGCCATCTATGCAGATTGTGCTTCACTAAACGCGACAAAAATAGCCTTGAAGAATTAAATAATGTGGGGGGGGGCGTCTCACAGAGTCAGTGGGGTGTTGATACATAAAATAAATAAAATGGAAGCATATCTGTTAAGTGAGACATGCGAGTGACGGACATCAAAATCGCATCTAAAAACGTTTTTTTTTGTGGATTGGCCACTTTGTGGGAAGAATACAGTGTGGACATCGGTGGAGATGGCATATGGAGGCAAAAATGTAATGCACGGTCATCTTTTAAGTCAGATTTAAATAAAAACTTTTGAAAGAATTCATATATTATCAAATCTCTGAAAGGAAGAAAATGTTATTCATGCAAACGACAAACTACAGAGAGAACATTGGAATTGGTTGTCATGTGCAAAACGTGACACAAGAACCACAAAACAAATGGAACTGTGGGCTTGTTAAACCGTTGCACCCCTATATTACTTGTAATTATTTTATAATGATGTGCAAACAACACCAAAGTGTAACGAGTGAGTGTGTCAGTGTTACTGACCAAACTGAGGTGCTGTGCTGTAGGCCTGCTGAGGGTAGCCCTGAGGTGCAGCGAAGCCACCCGCCGGGGTCGTGACCAGGAATGCGTTGAAAGGTGAAGGAGGCTGTGTGGGGGTTCCGCGGCTTGCTGTCAACTGAGGTCCATACCCGCCTGCTCCAACACAGAACAGATCTATTTTATAGAAATGTTTACATAAATGTATGTTTTATATATGGACACAGGCAATTACAGTAATCATGAAAAGAAGCACAGATCAATTAGATTTTTATCTTATTAAACAGCTGAATAACATAAAATTGGTAAATATCTGGTTTAAGAAACTGAATTTACAACAACACAATCTGTAGCTGAATGAAACTGAAGCATCTTCTGAGTGAGCACAGGGCCGACACTGCAGTGAGCGTTGCAGGTTAACCCGGAGGTGGTGATATGAAACTGAGCCTGACCAATAGCAGAGGGAGGCTGGAATCTATTCAAGGCCGCCATCTGTCTCAAGCAGCAAATTATCAGCAGCCTCAGCCATTATGAATCAGTGATAACACGTACTGTTATCACAACTGTCATCAGCTTATTGGCCACACAGAGTGCATGACCAGTTCTGTGACACAAGCGTTCCAAGATAAGCACTTGATAACTTGGCAAAGACCCTAAATCTATCTGCAGTTTGATCAATTACCAGTTTTGCAACATACGGAAAAACAACACATTTTCTAAAATGGTAAGAAAAGATACACCTACCTATGGGCTGGCCAGTAGTCGACACCCACACTCCTTCAGGAAGAGGAAAAAAAAAAACTTTAGACTTGGACAGTGGCAATGTAAAATGTTCATAGAATCCAGTTAACCTTTAACCTGACAGTGTATCAATGTTAATGTTAAAGCACATTTAAACAGTTACTTTGAGGTTTTCCTCTGCACAGCAAGCCTCACTCGCTCTGCTCTCGCACTTGTTCCCACTCACCCTGTGCCCCGTAAGGCTGTTGCCAGCCCTGGGCAGGCTGTGCTGTCCAACCATTAGCTGCACTCAAGATGCCCCTTGTTGCCCACTGGCCAGGGCCAAGCTGGCCAGGAGCTTTGCTGTCACGAGGTTCAGCCTTCTTCACTTCCACCTGGACAAAGGACAAGGAGGGCAAATTTGGCAGAACCAGTATAAGGTCCATGAAGTCCCTCACCTAGACAGACCTGTCCTACCAATGACTATTTAATCTCAACATTGGGCCAGTTCACTTTATGTTTATTAGAATAATGTGGGACAACTATGTTAACTAATATTACGGTGTAGCCAGGAGAGCTGTGCAGCTATGTGTCTCAGGTACTAATTATCAAGCAGGAATTTCACAGTGGCCAAAATCATAATGCAAAGATAGTAAATTATAATAAAAAAAATGTAAATGCATCATCTCCAGATTACAGCCTCTTAAAATGTACCTGAGAAACATAGATTTTTTTTTCCTCAAATGAATTGCCCTATAAAGACATCTAATGGAAGGTCATGACTTACCTTTCTCCTGTTAATGCTTATAAAGAATCTCATTTCTATTTTATTTGAAATAAGTTTTAGGGGGGGAAATTAATGTAGAGAGAAATTTGTATCTCAGTTCTAACAGGATATATAAAAAGGTAAACATGCAGATAGTACAAATAAACATATTTTCAGTCAATCTAAAATTGAATCTTCATACTGTGTCAAAGGTTAGAATTTTCTTTTTAAATAAGTACAAGGGACTGATACACTTTGACCTCAATATAATGTCAAATGGCTGCTGGAGGACACTGTCTTCATACAACTAAAACCTCAAATGTAAGAATGGTGACCTCAAGTTTCTTTTTCATAATTCAATTATAATAATAAAGTACACTTATTGTTTGGGAATTACTGACTTACACTGTTAATTCATTAACACTCTGTAAACTGACTTTATCCATCAATTACTTAAATTTGACCTTTATGTATAGTTCTCATCCATCAATGTAATAGTTTAATACCATGAGTCTGTATTGCCCCAAAAACAAAAAAAATGTCCTTCCTCCAACTAGGCAAAGCTACCAGCAGTTAACCAGAGCAAAGAAACAGGCTGAAACTAAGGGGGGGGCAACCAGGAATAGACTGAGGGGTTGAGTTATTGGGGTCACCTTGCAGGAGGAAAACGAATCACAATTTCCTCGCCGCTTTAAGGTGTTGCCACCTTCCCCAGCCTCCCCTCTTCCTTCTCTGTCGACCTAATTACATGCACATGTTTCCCCGCCGCCGCCAGCAGCTACCTGAGCACTTTCTCCCGTGGGCATCACAGCTACGAGTGATGGATACCATGACTTCTGTACAGTCCCCAACAGCAGAACTGGGATTTGTTCCACAGTTTGATGTGCTCCAATTTCTAATTTTGTAGCTCATATCTCCCAACCTCCCTCAAGTCCCAGCGTAAGGTAATGTCAAGTCAAGAACAATGGATTAAGTCAAGCCTTGATTCCTGCTGGAAACCAGGGCAAAGTCAAGGGGGGTGGGGACCACTGGAGAATATACAGGTTGGGCTGAATCATTTACCAAGGAAATGGGATTTGGTTTATCTTTTCAATGTAATAATCAGTGACATTTCAATTAAAATGCATTGTGTTGCTACTCAATATCATTGATTAATATAACAAAAATCCAACCTAAATCCAGTTCAGGAAAGCTTTTACATTTCCTTGTCTAAAGAAAACAAGTAATTGGCACACAAGAAAATAACATGCTTTCATTTATAATTTGTTTGGAATAAACAGAGGAGGGGCGCCCCCGGGGTCGGGTGGTTTAAGGTACTGACAACAAACATCCCTGGTTTCCCTCTCAAATAAAGGGACAAGAAGGTTCCAAACATACTTTTAAAAAATTGCAACGACTGAACAGACAAAGACTGTGCCACCTACAGAAACTCAGGCTTCTTACTGTTCTAGGAAATGCAGAAACATCACAACAATTAGCACTTATCAAACGTGCTTTAACAACCTTAAAAAGACCTTAAATAAATGCCAAAATATCCATGGTCTTCTGAGTGTCAAATATCACAGACTGACCTTCAAATATTTAAAACACTTATGCAGCCATGTAAAGATCAAGGACAGAAACAAGATACATGTGATAATATGATATGACTGACTACACTATGTTTGACTTTGATCATTTTCTTAAGCCCACAAATATTTAGTGAGGGCCAAAAGGAGACTGCCTCTCTTCTGGTATCTCTGCAGAGTGGTTTAAAAGCTGCTAATTAAAAAAATGTCTCTATTGGGGAAAAGAGGGGCTGTTAATGAATGAGAGCTCTAAAAGTGCCTTTAAAAGTGTCAGAACACATCATAGCCAGATATGTACCAAGTAGTACTTTATTTTGTTTAATGGTTTGTTTTACTCAGCTGAGGTGCCAGGTGGGTGGTGTTTGCTTCATGCAATAGAGCAATACAAGGACTGCCAGAAGGTTAGGAGGTGTGCTTAAATATAACACCATAATGAATTTAGTTTTTTCCTGGATAAACAGCTTACCTGACGCAATCTGAATTGTCTTTGCAGAGTAAACCCTATCCATCTGGTACACCCGCTGTGTTAAAACAAACACTAAGAAGCGACATGCAAATATTACTGTGCGACTCGTGTCTCATCTGAGCAGCATTTTTGAGAAAACCAAACCAAAATTTGTTATTTAGGGACACAGTATGGAGATTCTTCAACTGAGGTCACTGAGTTGAGCCTTTTCTTTAACTTTTGAAAAGAAAGAAAAAAAAAAAAACATGTTGACGTGTAAGTGACCTGCCAACAAAACATCAGAAAACAAAAGAAACAGAACTGATTGGACCAATCCTTTAGGTGATTTATAATCAGGGAAATTCTGTGAACTTTGAAGGTTTTGGATTTTCTTTTGCTTTATTATATTTTAAACATCAAAAACCAAATAATAACGTAATCACAGTATTTTAAGTACAATCTAATGCACCTAAGACATCCTAAAGGAGTGGTCGATTTAAACAAAGCCTTAGGCGACTATAGTTATGTAATATAACAGCATTAGTAAAGGATCACTGTGCCTCTACAAACTATAAGTCATAGCAATAAATGTGAGGGTGGTATGTGTTAAGAGCAAAATATATCAATAATAATATTAATAATTATATGATTAGTAAATTAGTTAGTGGCCTGATCATTTGATTAAAGGCTAACTTTGTGTTATATGATGCTGCAGTCACTAATGGGAAGCCACTGGAAAATGAACAAATAGCCTGAACAAACAGCATCATAGTATAATTCTCACTCTGTCGCCCAAGCCTCTGTTTGATCTTAAGGGTAAAATAAAACTACAACTACACACTTTTTTGCCCATGATGTCGTGAAAATGCATGTTGACAGCCTGGTCCACTGATTGTTCGGCCTCGAAAGTAATAAATCCAAAACCTAGCCAACGACCAAGAGTGAATCAAGGTAGCAGGGGGGTTGTGACAACACAAGATGAAGAACAGTATTGGGCTTCAGCAGAGTGAGGATCCGTCAAGACTGAGCAAGAGGCTCCTGGGGTTCGGATGATGTCGCAGACTTGCAGAACAACACATATCCAAGACTAAAGCCTGGGGGATTGAAGGAAACTTCTATTTACTGTGCAGTGAAATATTTTGTGAAGATAACAATACAGGACTGCTTAACTGCTAAACATGAAGTATGATGACTGCAGCATTTGATTTAATGTGAAATGTCACATAAAAAGGCCAATGAAGTCCATCTTCCATCCTTTAACATTGATAAATGCCAATTGAACCAATACTACATTCTGTTACTTCATGCCGTTTCATCCAAACCCCACCTTGATCTGTCCCTTGGTATATTGCTGTGGAGCACAGACTCGCAGCAGCCATTGTTAATGCATCACAAAAATATGGAGAAACAAACTGTAGAATGCCTAAAGCTGTCTCCAAGCTTTCCCAAATTTAGTATTTTACTTTTGAGTCAGCCAGGATAAGCCTAAATGGACAATTAAAGTATTGCTCACAACGGTAACACAAAGATATAGGCCACAACTGGTTTCCCTAAGTGAAGAGTTGCTGATTTTGATCAAGAGTTTTCATGGGGGATATACAAAGTTCATCGACAAGAATGAGAACTTTTTGATCCAACATTTCAGCTCAGTAAAGTCATCTGACTGTCTGTAACAGAACTTTTCAGAGCGATAGCAGGCCGCAGCGCTGCAGTGATCTACTTTCAATTTGATTAACTTTGCACGATGGCAGAACTGGGTTGTGTGCACATCTCTACTTGGGGACCTAACCTGAATCCAATTAAAGGTCCTACGAGACAACTGCAATTTTAGAGACCTCTTGTACCATGCCAGGCATTCCCAAGCCTCATGATCTATTGCTATTAATAACATCTGTCAATGACCCGTCCTTAATCTAAAAATAAAAAGAAAACCGATGTGTTATTAAAAAACGATTGATTAGCGGAAAATAAAACTTTACTTGCACTACTAGACAAAGAACAGGAAAATAATTTAATATTGTGATTTATAAATGATTTCTGTTTTGATAATGGAATAATCGCCCTAATCATTTATTCTCTCTATAAATTATGTTATTTCAAATTATCTGATTACAGTATTTAATTCTTGTAAGACATTAACCAAACATTTGATTTAAAGGGATTCGATTTTTACTTTCTCCGTTTGCTCTAATATTTACTATGATAATGTCAATATCAGATAGAAATAACAACCATTCAGAGGATGCGTGTCAACATGCTTATATTAAGAATGAAGAATGAAAACTTCGAATTCCTGCTAAACTATAGCTCATTTACTATTTGAACCATCACTCAAATAAGCTGGAGGTTAATCCTCATCAAACTTTCTCTCTAAAGGCAGATAGTAGGTAAGCCTTCAGCCAATTTCACAATTTGATGCAACTTTGTACACACCCCATTTTGACCAAGTAAAGAATTTGGGTGCTTTTACATTTGGCCTGTACCTCTGTGCTACCAGTCAATGCACAGTAACCTAAAGGAGAAAAGACAAATCTTAAGAGACACCGTTAATCACATTCAAACCATTCACAAAGAGAAGGGGACAGAAGAAAGAAAAATAGAAAAGGGCTTACTTACAAAAATACTTAACTTTCTACATTATGGGAAAACACATACTACGCTATTTAGGATACATGTTTCAGTTAAATCTAAATCAAGGTAAAGAAAACTTATTCCAACATTGAAAGTCTAATGGTTTTAGTAAAAGAAACGGTTTATACTATTAAAGATTATGTAACGGTTGTTACTGGTGTAATACTGCATGTTAAACTCCAATGACAAACTATGCTGGGTTGCTCCCAATAGAGAATGAATGGGGGTTTGGAAGCGGTACTGTAATACATGTTGGGGGTCAGTGGCAGCTGCATCATTGGTATGTAGGACAAACACAGATGAAACAGCTGTAAGTCAGCGGGCAGAGTCTGACACTAACACTGCCGGTGGCACAGGGTCTGATTCCCAGTGAGGCCAACCGTGCTAAAAGTGTCGCCACATGTCAGGAACCCATGATACATTCATGATTAAATGGACAAACTCTTGTGAGATTGTAAATGTCCGTCTCTTTTCTACTGTCAGGAAATAGGTTGGAGAGACTTTTAAAATCGCAAAGTAAAACCTTTTAAAACGGTTTCATTGTTCTGGTGACAACAATGTAATATTCACCTTCAGCGTATAAAAGGACAAATCCCCCCTTTAGATACTCAAACTGTTCTCAATATGCCAGTTGCATGTTGTGATAAAGTACTGTATTTTTTGGAGCACCTACATTCCTGCATCCTGCCTTCTCTCCTTCAGTTAGTGATTTCCTTTCCACAACGCCTTTTAACATCCTTCCTATTAGAGGCATGCACTTATTGCATTTAATAAGTTGGAGGTACTTAATACGTAATAGATACATCTTGTAGCCCCCCATCTCTTACACTGGAAACATGTTAGAAATGTATCTTTTAACAGCTTTAAATGATCATATGGGCACCTTGCTGTTGTTTTAAGACAGAACCTATCATTTAACACACAAGATGCTAGTGGACTTTAACCTAGAAATTCTTCATACATCCTCAAATAAATCTGAATGGATCACTGAGTTGTTTGAATCAGACGAAACAATAGATTTGAAACAATGATGACGTAAAGTCAGCGCTCTTGAGGATAACCTTACTATTTATGCCCCGATGAAGACCCTGTGAGGTTGAAACCAGTCTGTTTTTTAACCAATATTCTTGACTAAAGGCTTTTAAGATAACTTCTCTCCTTGCTCTGCCTTGCTCTGCCTATTTAACGGAGTAGAGTTGTGTCCATGGAACAGACTCATGTTGTCACACAAGGTCATGAAGGACACTGCATCAGTTTAAATCAGAGCCCAATTTCTGAAAACAACTTGCAGATTTGAGCATGTGTGACAAGGGCTGAGTTGAGGTTTTAAGGTGCAATCTACTATTATTTCGTGAAATTACATTCATGTAACATTGCAAAAATGTATAACCATCACATCAACTGAAGGTACTGCCTTAGTGCCTGTTTAAGAATTTCATGTATTTCACAGGAGAGCCGTGTATTTCACATTTCCCTAAGCTTTTCATTCCACCTCTAGAAATGTCAAGTTACATTTTCCATTTAATTGTACGCGGTGGTGACAATGTACGAGGTTTTATCCAACATGCTTTTGTGCTTAATATGAGTCTTCACCACTCATAAAATTCCTGTTATGGGTTACAGCGTTTAAATTGAATTGAATATCTGGGGCTGAAAGGGCTTTTTCTCTTTGGGCCCGAATAGTTTGTCATGAGATTTAAGATGGTAAGGTATGGAGAGGGGAGAAAAAAAACGGGATCAGCTTTTACCTCGGGGCCTCTGCTTCTCCGCATCATAGATCATTACCACCTCTGTGACCTTGAATGGGACAAAAGGAAACAGTGGCTCCATTTAGAAAACCAGACAGGGTCCATTCTTACTCCATTTAAATATTCTGCCTCAATTTGAACAAATAATTAATTGTCCTATCCCATCCCACTAAATTTATTTTGTGTACTGTAGTATTGACCCTGTTCAATGTCACATCCATTCAAGCAGTCTTAATGACGATATGAACTGCATTATGCACTTGGCAATACTCACCACTCCGAATCTATTGAAATAGTCCCTGAGTTCAGGCTCGCCGCAGTTATGGGGGATTCCACCTACAAATATCTTCTTTGATTTATTGCTATCGGCTTTGCTGCCCTTCTGAAAGAAAACAGGGAGTGTATGGATTTCAATGTCTGTTAAAGAGTCACTCTGGGAAGGGGCCAGTTAGCCACCATCTATTCAGACCGTGCAGAAGAAATTAGGTTCTCCTCTTGCCCTGGGGTATAACTCTTAACATGTCATGTCAATGCAAACACTAGTCTCCACAGATCAGAGAGCACGGCTTCCTCCACTTACTCTCCACAACTAAGCATTTCACCGTTGCTGTTCACTGCACTCATGCTGCAAAGGCTAGAGGCTGCTTACAACAATGTTTTTTTTAACAATTACATCTTCTGCTTTGTTAGTAAAACATTAAGTAGCAGCTCTTTAAAGTCAGTTAAAGGCGTTCCAGTAGGAGGCAAAGGGCCTCATTAATAAAAGCTTCTGGTTTATGCTTACAGCCAAATATGTGTATGTATACTTTTTTTAATTGACTGCAAAGGTGTACTAACTAAAACCTTCGCTGCCCAAAGGGGCAAAATGACTATAATAGATCTGCAGTGGCTTGTTTATCGACCCACAAATTACCCATGTTGCTGCAGAGATTTCTGCCTTTCAAAAATTCACTGCTGAAAGCAATTTTCTGTACCAGACTTTCCTACTCATCTCTAGTTTTACTTGTGTTTTCTCAGTTTTATTCTATGAGAGAGGACAGTTACAAGAACAACGTATTTTAGCTAAGAAAGAAAGAAAAAGAAATCTTCAAATTTAAATAAAAAACTGCTCTTCATTGAAAAAAGGTAATACAAAGATGTTGTTACAATTCCAACATGGTGATACAGGCCTACTGTATGACCTCTTTATTATACCATTTTTGTTACATCTGGGAAAATGTGACCTTATCATGTGTCAATCCCAAGCCAGTGTGCTAACTGATTTCTAACATTCTCAAAGGTATGAAGACTGTGCACTGTGATTTTTTTTTTTTTTTTTTAAATGCACTTTTTGAAGAAACAAGATGTAGGTCAAAGTCACAGTGTTTTTACAAATGAAGCTCAAGGTCTCCCCGTGGCCCATAAAGAGTCCAACTTCAGGAGGAGGGGATGGAGAGACAGCCTGAGTCTTATTCCAGCAGAAACACCTAGTCTAGCCTCCCTAGTAGAAATCAGATTACTCTTACCCAGCCCTCCTTGGTTCGAGACTTTTCAGGTTGCATTCCTCTGGGAGTGCATGGTTTCGGGTCAATCTGACAGCGAAACAGAGAGAGAAAACATTTGACATTAGCCGCAAATAAAGACACCTTCAAATGTTCTTCACTGAATCAATAACATAGACAGTATATTGACTCGCCTAAAATATGTACTGACATTAACTGAAACATGTGGCCAATAAAAAAAGCAATGCCCTTCTCCGCCTCCTTCAACTGAACAAAGGTGACATTATGTAATTTAAGGTGAGCTGACTGCATAGAAGCATTAATGCAGAAGAGAAGATGAACAACTACTTGTTTTTTTTTCAGCCAACTCAAAGGAATCCAGGTTCAACTGTCAGTTTTGCTAATTTGACTTTAAACAGGTAAGTCTTGTTGGGAAACATTTTGTGCATCATCTGTACTAATGTCTGCAGGCAAATAAAACTGCTTCTCCTTGAATAACTTCTAACTACTCTGGATGGTGAAATACAGTATGGAGGTTTTTCACATTCCTCACACAAAGCACAGGCAGATTACTCGGATTGATTTGACTATCTGCTTCTTTGATTTAAAATACTCACATTTCTTCCATCAAGATTATGCGGCTTTGTCTCCAGCACTGTCCGTACACAATTTGGGTCTTTGAATTTGACAAAGCCGAAGCCTCGCGACTGATTTGTAGTTTTGTCCTTCATTATGACACAATCTACTACTTCCCCATACTGTGAGAAGTAGTTTCTAAGTGTCTCTGAAAAGAGAAACAAAGAAATGACATAACAGTGGTGCTTGATAAAATAAGCATAGAAACATACAACAATGCAAATGCAACTGCAGAATTATATTTGAATATATAACTTAGTCCAGTTTGCCTCCTGAACACACAGAAGTGTAGTCATGATTTACAGACCTAGTGCATTCATTATGATAAATGATGCTAAGAAAATATCTTCAGCACTTCAACCTGGACTTAAACAGGTGTGGGGAAAAAAAACACAAGCACCACTCCATGTAATTACACAGGGAACACCACAAGTCCGCCAGTGACCTTGATTTTGTCTTTTGTCTTATTGCAAAATATTGGGAATTTTACCTTTCCTAACAGGCAAACAAGGCACTGACACACTTTCATGTTAATTGCACCAAATATACACCTAACTACTGTAACGCCTGCACACGCCCACAGCAGCAAGGCGTGCAAGTTTGAACAAATGAGGAGCCACATTGGAGTTATCGTAAATGCTTTTCTCCTTGCTGGGAAACCCTGGGGCATCAGCTAGGGAAACAAGCTCAGAGTTATGCCGCACTGTGGTTCAGATCTTAATGTTAACAGTGCTGTTAACACAGGCCAGCCCTTGTTCAAAAGTTACACAATGACCAACCAAGCATGCAACGGTAAAGGGCTTTAGACAAACTAGACCATCTCTGGGCAAGTCTGGGGAGGGGAATGCATACGCACACACACTGTAGAAGTAGTTTGTAGACTCCCCCACCAGTGTTTGCGGTTTGCTTATCAGTTATTATGCCATGTGAAAAGGGAGAACATACCAAAAATCCCAATGACATATTCCAAACAGTGACTGCTTTAATAAAGAGGAACAGTGGCCAAAAGTAGACTCTACCAACACTGTCTGGAAGACACTTCTTGAAATATTTGCATAAATACACTGCAAACAGACTAAAAAAACAAACCGTACAGCTGCACCAATGTGGTATTTTCTGCAGGGCCATAGCATTGCATTATAACATGTTTCTTCTTAATTTCATGTTAAGATATCAACATAATAATAATACAGTGACTTGATATTATATAAATGTACAGCCCATGTCATATCGGTACATCAATATCATCATACAACACTTGATATTATCTATTAGTTACTGTAACAGTGTGACATTAGCAAATCATAATATAAACAAAACAATAATTTAAATAAGGCAACATCTGATAAAAGAATAAATAAGCAACACTATCTGCTAGACCATCTTACACCCTTATTTACATTATTGTATGAAAGCAACCACTTTCATATAACATATCTTATACTGATATTCATATTGACATCGATCCAGGAGTAAGAATACTAAAATTTGTGTTTTAATTATATCGCCCAGGTCTACTCTGTATTTCATAACTAAATGATGACCTGATAATCTATAAAAGAGTTTGAGTTTGTCCTCCAGTCTGACAACAAATCCATGCACCTACATCAGTATCACCTCGACAAATTCCTGTTCATTAACAACTGTGTGCATTAAGTGACCGAGCCTTCACAGGTTAAACAGTGTGACTTGCCTTGTGTGGTACTCCAGTCCAATCCACCGACAAAAAGTTTCCTGAAAAGAGTAGAAAAATGACCATTGAGTCAGTCATTGATCATCCCTTGGAGTCAAAGTAAATGTTAAACTGTTATAGAAGTCACATATAAAAGTATGATAACAAGCGTGGGGACATTTTGCCTGTCCAGAGGCCTTAAAAGACTGGAAACACAGACAGATGAGAAGACTGACAGCACAGTTTCAGAACCATAACAACGCTACAACTGACTGAAGAGCTAAGTACACAGATATTACACAACATGAGGCAACGCTGCCACCAACGCCGGTGCAGTGGGATATATACACACAGCTTCAGTTTACATGCCCGTGTTTAATGTGACTGATGTTAAGGCACAGTCGTCACTTTGGTCTACAAACACTGCCTGCAATGGCCTCGACAGTAACGGTCTTTTTAAAAACCTCCTGCCACGTAAGTTATCCCGGGACAGAACCATAGCATTTAGCAAGCTAAAACAGCATTCCGCTGACAAACTGACTCCAGGAGCTGCAGCAGCCACTGTCTACCTCAAGCTCCAGCCTTCACCACTGAAACCCCGAGTAACGTAATGTTCCAGTCAGAGCAGAGGACTGGAGAGTGGCTGCTCGGCTCCCTGCATGCGGACCGGTGAACTCGGATGTTGGTTGAAACACTGGAAGTTTAAGCGGCATTAACATCAAACTAGCTAGCGAGTTCATTAATGATCAAGATCACTGCTGAAACACATCAGTGATGAATGTAACGTTAGCGGCTGTGATAAAAGTGGAGGGTTCGTGGTCCATCCTCTAGCGGTGCCCGCTAAATGTCCTCGCTTTGGCGAAGTCAAGAAGAGGAGTCTTTCGCTTCGCTGGCAAGCGTTAGCCAAGCTAGCTCAGGTGCTTCGAGCTAACTGAAAACAACACTGAAATAAGTGACTGCACTTCGAGACATTCCTGTGACAAGCTAAGTGGCAGTACTCCAGACATACACTGTACATTTCGATGCAAGCAATAACAGAAACAACTAAGCTAATTGATGACTACTTTCACTTTTTGGCCGTCTATTCTCGGGCTAGCGATCTCGCTAAGTTACTACAGCTAGCTTAGCTTGCTAGCTAACGTTAGCTGTCAAATGACAGCTTGACAAGAGAGCACGCTAATTATAAGTTTCAATGCAGTTCACAGATACGTGCGTCCGCAGTGGAAGGTTTTGTGAAATGGATCTTACCCAACTTCATCTCCGACTAAGTTGTTGTTCATTTCTGAGGCTAAAGCGGGGGACTGTAGGAGCTGTGACCGGCTTATTGCTTCAGTGCTGCCCCTCTCACTCAGACTGAGAGCGGAGGAAGGTCACTCCGCTTTTTGGTTCAAACTGTTCTGCGCAATGACGACGCTGCAGGGGGCAGCGGCCTTTAAAGGAACATTACACTCAACCAGTCCGCACTTCACTCTTTACTATTTTTAACTATCCCACCGGGGTATCTAAATGCTTTACACCCGGGTCTTTTTATTACTTCATTAAGCATTCCTATCAGGAAATTGTTTTTACAAGGAACACCTGGTAAAGAAACAGAACAGCCCTAAAAACAATAAATTATGAAAGAAAATGAAAAGCACACTATGGGTTTATTACAGAATACATATCTAAAGTGTGGCCTGATTATAAGGTTCAAGGTGGGATAAAAGAAAACTTAATGTGTTAACCAAAATCAATAGTTTTCTTCCTGTTTTGAGCATTATGTCTGTAAGTTCAGGAGGTGTTATGTTATATTATGTTACTCCTTTATTCAAACAGTTAGTCAACAAGATTTCTTTCAAGAGAGATTTTCATCTCATTGCATTCCACCTATTTGAAGCAATGCATTTAAATCATTTTTTCCAAGCTCAGTTTGAACATGATGTAGGCTACACAGCTAAAGTTAAAAAAAAGTTACACCCATTACCAAATTTCACCGTGAGAATTAGTAAATTGCTATCTTAATATATTTCAAAATGGAAAGTTTGGCCAGTGGCCTAGAACAAAGGTCCTAATGTGCATCCAAGCATCCAAAAACAAAGGATGTCTATTTGTATGAATGTGCACAACAAATTTCCTGCATATCCAGCCATTCAATTTCTGTTGCTGATCTGAGACGATCACATGACATCCACTCTTTGGCTGAGTTGATAAAACACCAACAAGTGATAAGCAACGGTGACATTTAAATCATGATGGAGAAAACAGATCTGAAGAATGACAGTACATAAAGAAACAGTGACATTATTATTATAAGCCATGTAAATTAAAGGTCCCATGGCATGAAAATTTCACTTCATGAGGTTTTTTAACATTAATATGCGTTCCCCCAGCCTGCCTATGGTCCCCCAGTGCCTAGAAATGGCGATAGGTGTAAACCGAGCCCTGGGTATCCTGCTCTGCCTTTGAAAAAATGAAAGCTCAGATGGGCTGATCTGGAATGTTGCCCCTATGAGGTCACAAGGAGCAAGGTTACCTCCCCTTTCTCTGCTTTGCCCGCCCAGAGAATTTGGCCCACCTATGAGAGAGAGACATCATGGCTTTCAAACGAGCAAAGTGGCAGTTGGTCAAGGCCACAAAACATTTAATGGTATTAACTGGTATTTACCAATTCAAAATGAGATAAATAATTGAACATTACTAAGTGCATTAATTTACCAAAGTATTGTAGCCTACTTAAGTCCAAATTTGAGGTACATTTTATACTATTTTACACTCCACGAGATTCCAGTGTTTACATCATTTTTATTTCACTACACTTATTTCACAGCTTTAGTTGCTTTATACATCAACATTTTACACACAAAACAAAAGCACTTCATAAAATATAATGCTACTATATGCAGTTAAAAATTGGTTTCACGTCGACCAACAACTTCACCATCAAAGTCCTGCTTAAATGTTAATGCATCAATGATAATGATCCAACAATACAACAATAGGCTACTGACAGGAAATCCTTCTGCATGTTGAGTACTTTTATTTTGAATACTTAAAGTATAGTTGTTGCCAGTACTTCTATACTTTTACTTAAAAAAAATAATTGAATGGGTGGTATTGCTACTTTTACTTTAGTAAATAATTAAAATACCTTTTCCACCACTGAAAATGCATTATATATTGCCCTTTGTGCAGTGTTGTAATGTAACGGAGTACAAATACTTCGTTACTGTACTTAAGTAGAAATTTCACGTATCTGTACTTTACTTCGCTATTTAAATTTATGTCAACTTTCACTTTTACTCCACTACATTTCCTAGATAAAATGTATACTTTTACTCCGTTATATTTCCACTAAGCATCTTCGTTACTCGTTACTAAAGAATAAAATTAGAAGAAATGTGTGCGACAGCAATAATTGAGGTTTGGCGAATCACTGCTCCTAGATTGCATTACGCACACTCCGCCTTCCGTTATTGACCTCCCGTTATTGTAGACGACCACCCAGGGCTCGACATAAGCAATGGCCCGATGGCCCGGGGCCAGTAAAAACGCCGAGGTGTGTGCGTTACTTCACGCAGCACATGTACTGACTGGAAACGTTACCGAGGATTATTTGCCGCCGATGGCGCAGATGAACTAACGCTACACTCGTTACTGTAAGTAGCCTACAATAAAACCTCCATGATTAAAGAGTCAATACTTATCAATAACCCACCTACCTGTTCTACAGGCAGAAACACGTAGAAACCGATATTTCAGTCTGCGCTGTCCACTCTTGTCCACCGCGCTGTGAAAACCCAGCTCTACTCTGCAAACAGCGACTTTACAAACGAGCTAAAATGAAAGATGTCAGTTTGTAGTCTAACTGTTTATCTTAATTTGCAACCAATCTCGAACTTTGGACAAACTCTTGTAAACGTAGCTGCTGTCTAAACGAGTCATCCTCTCCGCTGGAGCGGTATGGACGTATTATATGTGGCTACTTAATATGCACGTGAATGACGCGTTCGTCAATCTTGATGATGTTGCCGGTTGTATTATTTAGGAACAGAATTGTCTTATTTCAAATTAGGCATACAGGACTAATCTGAGATAATTTTCTAGTTAAGTAGCCTATTTAGTAATCATTATGGATTTTCCATGTTTTTAGGGGTTTGCTTACACTAATACATGTAAAAAAAGATAGCATTAATTTAGTAAGAAAGTGAAAATATCAAACAAGAAGATGCTATTAGGTATACTTTTATTTTCTTTATTTGAAAGTCCGGCCCTGGAGTGTCTGCTTAAAAAAATTCTGGCCCTTGGAAAAATGTAGTTGATGACCCCTGGTCTAGCTTTACTGCTAATGGCACAACATCCAGTGGCAGTGGCTAGCTGGGTTAGAACCATTTTCTAAAGCTTCATAGTAGGTGCGGCATATATTTTCCTGCTTTTTTGTCCTTTTCCAATCACACCTATGATATTTCTTTCAGGGCCAGTAAAAATGTAGAAGGGGGCAGCAAAACTCTGATCTACTGGCCCTGGGGGCCAGTGGGAATTTTTTTTTATGTTGAGCCCTGCGACCAACTCGGTGAACAGGGTAGTGATGAAGATAACGTCATACACCCGTGGCCGTATTTGCAAGAAATGTTTCTGTACATTGATGTCAGCTCTAAAAATATGCTGTTTGTTCTTTGAACTTAAGATAATTGTGCCTGAAAAGTCCTAGAAAATAATGTGATTTTGATTTGATGAGTGAGATTAAGAAGATATGGGAACCCTAAATATGCTTTATGCTTTACTATAAGAAAGCCACAATATAGTTCACAATAAAAGTTCTAACCGCTTGCTTTTAAAAAAAAAAAAAACTTTTACTTTTACTTCAAATACTTAAGTACATTAAATATCAGAAAATTACTTTTGATACTTAAGTACAGTATATATCAGATACTTTAAGACTTTTACTTAAGTAATATTCTAAAAGGTAACTTTCACTTCTACCAAAGTCTTTTTCTAGTACGATACTTGTACTTTTACTCAAGTATTGCTTTCTAGTACTTTATACAACACTGCCTTTGTGGTTGTGAATAATCCTATTTACTTACTATACTTACTATGTTTAATAATGTTTTTCTTTTGAGTTGCAGTTATTCTTTGCTTCTGCAATGAGCCAGTTTTTCCACGAGGTTCATTAAAGTGTTATCACCAATCAACGAAATAGCCTACTCTTACAAAAATGTGCTTAAAACACTGCAGGGCTGAACCATATTGTCACATTCAAGCTTCTTATGTATAAAAATGTGCATATAAACAATAAGGCTTTAATTTTCTGAGTTAAACTGTTTTACAGGAAAACTCATATTGTGTTAGAAAAACAGACAGACAGTTTTGGGGCCCTCTAGTTTTTGAATGGTCTAACATCCTATTAAAGATGTTTTATCAAACTAACGCCTCAACATTTCCTGAAGGTTCAACAATACCTGTATTCAAGTTGTGTCAGATTTAGTGAAGAAATGTTTCCAGATAGAAAAAAACATTCACATCAGCCTATATTAGTGCTAAGAAGTGGGACATTTATCAGACTGATATATCAGAAAGTATGGCAAATAATCAGCTTCCTTCACTTGCAAGGTCTTTGAGAAAATATTTTTACATAGAAATATATTGTGAACTACTTAATATCAAAAAGAAAACTAGACCATCACAGTCGCACACATGCTGTCTTTCTACCTCTCATATGCAAAGTCAAATAGCTTAATTCATGCAATAATTGTATAATTAAAAATAAAAATAGAAGTACACAGGTATCAATTTTGAAGTATTCCCCAAGCTTATAGCTTATAGCTCCCAATGGGTACTAAATGTCAGAATGAGATTCACTCTCTCATTCTGTGTTCTTGTTTCTCTGTGTCTCTTTATTGCCATTTTTGGAGGACAAAATGAGGTCACACATCAGTGTGTTAAGATTTATAACGGACTCTCTCCACTGGGACTGGAGTCCATCAACACAGGGTTTTTTTCCAACTACAATGTATGTGGGAAAAACAGCTTGATCATGTTTCTCAGAGATCGGCTTTCTGAAATAGGTCTTATGTTGTTAATAAAGAGTCAAAATAGAGCAGGAGGACACAACTAAACACTAAATAAACTAGGCAAACAGACACGGCACATATTACACACAGCAGTACATTACACACCATGTCAGCACCAAGTGTATGTTAGACAAATTCACAAGGAGATTTGCATAAGCAAAACCAATACAATGCAGAGTCAGTGGTTAGTGAGTTGAGTAGCTTTTAGTGCACTTTTCAATTTGTCTTTAAAGCCACCGATAGAGCTGCAACTCTTTATGTCGTCTGGTAGTGGGTTGGGTAAGCCAGTGAAAGTGTCACACGTGACACAGATGCAATGTTTTCTAATCAGGAGGTCATATTTTTTAATTACAATCTCATGTGGACCCGTGCTACAGTTTAAATCAGTAAAAGTACACATTATGCAGAATGGCTCCTTCCAAAGTGTTATATTATTATAGACTAGTATAAAAATTCATTCATTGATGAATGTACAGTATATTATATTTATCACTAGCAAATACACGTAAGAGCATTTTATTGTCTGTATAGAAGCCAATCTTTTGTATACTACCTGATAAATTAGTAGCACAGTACTGAATAATATAAGCATGTGTTTTTCTCATGTAAAAAGTAACTAGTAACTATCAAATAAATGGAATAAAAAGCACAATATTTCCCTCTAAAATGTTATTGGAGTAGAAGTAAAGTAAAGTAGCAGAAAATGAAAATACTTTGGCCCAAGTAAAGTACAAGTATGTCGAAATTCTACTTAAGGGTTACTAATTGAGCAAATGTCCACCACCACAAAAGTCACAGACTTAAATTATTTCTCAAGCACTCCACTGGGTTTGAAAAAAAAAAAAACAGCACCCTCTTCCTGTTGTGAGCTGCATAGTAATCCAGTAGATTTCCCTCCAAATCTGAGCCGATGGTACCAGATCCACACACCAACATGAGAACCAGTAAAATATATAGATTTGCGTACATTGTAAATGGGTCACCATGTATTATAAACCAACAGCAGTTTGGCACAGGTCTGCTTTATTTTAGTATGACAGGGTAACACTCATTTACTCAAACACAAACACACACGAATACAGTGGAGACAAATAGCATTTTGTTTGTGGTGAAAAACTTCAACAGCAACATCTCTATATCCTTTACTCTTATAGACAATCCACAGAAAACATTGTTAATAGTTTTCACTAGGGCAAAAATCTTTAAAAACATACACATTTCTACTGTTACAAAATGTTTGGGGCTGCAGGAGGAGGGGTGTATTTTCAAATTCTGGCAGGATACTGCTTACTCCAGCTTTAAATTTTGTGGATTGCCTGCAATCATCAAAGCCTTGTCCATAGTTTGTTCTATTTGGAAAAGGATATTTTTCGTAAAATATGATATGAAATAAATGTGTAATGTGTTTTTGAACCCAAAACCCATAAACCTGATAGACAGTTAAACATACAGTATTAAATAAATAACATGACAATTATACTTATTATTTAGTATAAGCAGTATACATAACAATGAAGAATATCTAAAAACAACTGATCCACACTGCAATAGTTTTTACAAAATTTACACAATCTATTTCTTCACCACAATTTTCTGTAACTTCTATTTTTCCCTTTAATTGCGTTCTGGAAGATGTGATTCACATTTTTGGTTCTTGACTAAACTTCTGTCTGTGAAATCTGTTGGCACATAAATTGAAAAACACAAGGAAACTCTGAGGTGACTGATAAGAAATGAGGGACTTAAGCTGGTTGACCCGTGGAAGACTTTTTCTGCCCTCTGACTCTTGATAGCTGGACATTCCCTTTAGTTCGATCCTGGTGGAGAAATTCTGAGGGCAGCAGCATGTTATATGGGAAGGGGGGAAACAGCGAAAGAGCATCTGTGATGAAACAGAGCATGTGATAAAGTAACTGTGTAACACTGAGATACATGTGAGAGTCTAACAAAGAGGCAGTGAGATAAACTGCAACTGAAGATATATGATAATGTTTTAGGACACTCAAAAGTATAATATAAAAAGTAATATTGGGATACCAGAAGAGATTAACATCATGTAAGGTTTAAGAGTTACTGAGTGGTCTTTGAAGGTGTTTCGAGGGTTTTCAATGAGTTCTTCAAGGAGTAAATTAATTAATAAAATCGAATAAAACTGAATGCTTTGTTTACAGTTTTAATATCAAATGTAGTTTGTCATTTTTTTATTTTGTATGGTTATGTCTTTTGCCGGTCGAAAGTCCCCGCTGAGGGTCTTTACAGTGGTGTGATGGGTTAACAACTGTGTAATGTTTTGTAAGTCCTATGCATTGATTTCACTGATATCCTTGATAGTAATTGTAACTGAGATGACTGGAAACGATGACTCGCCTGCCCAAGTGATTCTACAATTCAAAACCAACTTTTCCAAAGTGGGACATTTCCTGGAGCTAAACCTCATCAAAAGGGTTCTGATGGGCCTTTTGGAGTCTGTGACATGACATTTGAGAACTGTGGTAAAAGGGTGTCAGGGTGCTGTGGTTGCTGCATGAATGTGAGCTTCTGTGGAAATAAGTATTCAAAGGCAATGCAGATGAAGAGCCTCCTGTAAGAGCGGTAGGTGGATAAAACCTGGGATTTGATGAGGACCCTCACTGAGGAGCCGGTCCAACTCAGCTTCACCTAATGGCACTGAAGTGGATGATGGGTAAGCGGAGCAGAGGGGCTGTGAAGATGAGCATATAAGCCATTTTTGACTGTTGTTCCGTCTCATTGTGAGTCATACAACACAGGAAAAGGCTAAGTGACACTGAAAAATAGTGAAATTGCTGTTTATTAGAAGTTTGGGATGCAGAGTTTTCAGTCCCACTATCGTGTTTAAAGGTATAGCAAGTGATGTTAATCCAATACACTTTTAGTCTAAATCAGTGAATATCTCGTCACGGTCACCTAGTTCACCGTTTTCTGTGTGCGTAAAAAAATAATCTGGTATTAATACATAGCCCTGGCTGTGTAAACGGAAAAACTGAAAGGAGTGCAAGAGCCGCAATATACTGTTCCAGCCAATCAGCAACAGTTGATGCAAAGCCGGTCTACGGAAAGCCTTTCCACTCCCTATTCAGCCCCATTGTACCGAATTTGGTTGCAGTTCCACCATAGTTCCACTGGGGGTGATTGCAGTCTGAAAAAAAAATATTTTTGTTGCATCTCTTTTCAGTGTTGTAATTTGTAGACGGCCCTAAGCACTCGTCTTACAGCAGCAACAACAACAGCAGAGAGCAGAAGCAAGCAGGCAAGTGTTATTTACATAAACTCCTGGTGTACTTACAAACTTTCCAATCCATTGTTTTATGAGTACATAACCTATTTGTACTACTTGTAGACGTTTGGTATCATTTCGGGCATTATTAGTGGGGTAACTTACAAGATACAAACGTGGGTCCATTAGCCCCTGCGCTAAGCTATTCAGCTGATAACGCTACTCTATGCTAACTCTCCCAATGTTAGACCCATGTGAAAAAAGCTTCGGGGGGGGGGTGTTTGGCTCGAGGTCATGGTGCAAAGGACCCTAGGGTGAATTACTCCGAAACATCACTTTAAATATCCCTGCAGGAATGAATATATGCATCAGTTGTAGAGGATTCAATATTTTTGCAGGAGTAGGAGTGGCAGTCCAAACAGCTGTGGACTTGGAACAGGTGTATTTACAAGACAGTTTGAACAACTTAACATTTAGGGCAGTAATACAAATATGTACTGTTTCTCATAAATACAGCAGCTTTTAATAAGACTAATAAAGGCTCTTATTATGCTACATGACAAGTTCATCAAGCTGCACGAATCATTTGTGCAGCTTGATGAGCTTGTCCCCCACTGTACTGAGAGTCTAGCTCTGCCCCTGGATGATGCAATAGGAGCAAATGTGTGAATTTAGATCCAGGACCTTGTTGACTTCAGCTGTTAATGCTCAGAGAGCAGAAAAAACAAAGAGCTCTCACTCTGCTTTCAGTTTCAGTTCAGTTTACTCTACACAAGAAACACCATTTTACAAGACAGTACATTCAATTCACTCGGTTGAAAAAAAACTGTAGCATTTGATTTGTAAACAATCATATATTACTTGAAATTACTTAACTGTTTGTCACTGAGCGTTGCCTAACGTTACCACCACCACCATTAAATGGTGTGCGGATGGAACACAAGCGGCATGCCAGGCTCTGTTGACCGGCACAGGTCAGTGCTGCCAGGGGATCGGTTTATGCCACTGTAGCCTACCACAGTTGCTGACCATCTGCCACTTTTCGATCTTGGTGCTACTGGAGCTTTCTCGCCGAGAGATAGAGGAGAAGATCAATACTAGTCTTATATCTGTCCGATATGACGTTATATGTGATGTGTTAGCTTATGCCGCGTTCTATTTACCTCGGAACTCGTTTTTTACGAGGTCAAAGTCGGAAACACGCCCCCTGACCTCGTATTTACGAGCTCGGAACTCGTACAACCTCGCAGTAGCCAGAGTTCAAAATCCAACATGGCTGCCCCCTGTATAAACGGTTGTGAAAGCTGCATTAACATAAAGTTATAAGCACTTCTGTCTCATTTGTGTCACTAAATCAGTCGTTCACACAGGCATGTCCAACTTCTATCTGTGGACATGTTACACTGTTTGCATGCAAAAAAAATGGCGTAATGCGTTGTTATCAACTGGTTGCTAACAATAGCTAACCGGGCTAGAGCTAATGAAAACAATGAAAATCGGACTTTTAAATAGAGCGCATTCAACTCGGGTATGACGTCATTCCCAGTTGCGGCTTCCGAGTTCCAAGGTAAATAGAACGCGGCATTATCTTAGCATAAAAACGGAAATGGGTAAACAGCTATCCTGCTCTGTCCAACGGTAACAAAAACCATCTACCAGCACCCCTTAAGTTTGCTTATTAACATCATTATTAACAAGTTATATCTCATTTTCAATATGTGTAAAATCAACATGTTATGGTTTTAGGTGGGTTTTCTGTGCTGCTCCATTTCTAGGCCAGACACAGTGACATCCTGGAGTCGCTGGCAACCTCAATAGCATTCACGCGCTACTACTGGCCAGATGTCCAATGCTTACGCAGGGTAACGGAACCTGATTTGTTCAGGTCCTATCCCCTGACCAGCTATCCTAACCTTAACTACTCAAGGTCAATGCCTAACCCCAACCAATCGGGCTGATTCGTAGGGCTAGCCTAGAAATCTAGACGCACCCTAGCGGCAGCAATTGTAATTTGCAGCCAGGGTCAGTCTAGCAACTCTCCGTTGACTTGCGAGCTGGAAAAACCAAACTCTAGTCAGGCCAATCACATCGTGTATAGAGTCTGTGGGCAGGCTTGACATAATGACGGCAGAGTTGCGACGGTTCCGAGTGAATTCCCTGCTACTTGAAAACAAAGAAGATGGCTGCTGCTGGCGAACAGCGGTCTTTCGATTCGGGTTTGGCCGCGACTCTGAAAGACTTGGAGTTAAGCTTTTCTTTGAGAAAAGAACAAAAAACGGCACTGAAGTCATTCTTAAAAAAGGAAGATGTGTTTGGAGGTTTGCCGACCGGATACGGCAAAAGTTTCCTCAGCAAACTGTTATTTTGCTGTAATGTTAAATGACGTCGAAGTTTTTCAACTCAAGGCTTTAGGGGTGCTCCTGCAAAAATGCGAGGTGTATAGACTGGAAAAACCAGAGGCGCCCAGCAACGCAAAAGCAGAAAAAGTTTCAATCTCATTTAAAACAATTACAACATGCCACCCCCAGGCAGCGGCTAACGTGCTCTGTCTGTTCAAGGCCTAAAACCGCTGTGCATTGAACAATGCAGTTGTTTTAAACAAGTAGCCTATCATAAAAACAGAAAAGAAAAGAACAGCAGCTTCATGTCAGGCTTAACTGGGCACACTTGGGAACCATGGTAACGTGTTTGCTGCTTATTAGTTTGACAGGTTCAGGAAGAAAGTTCAGAACATCCAAATCCAAAGTAATGGCACTTTCCTGAACACTGACCAACTTAAAGTTTGCAGAGCTAAAGTGAGCCAGTTATTTACCGCGGAGTGAACCATCCTCTCTACACAGGATCTTGGACGCCTTCTTCCCTCCTCTGGGAATGTGAGCCTTTGACCCGTAGCTAGTGAAACTCCAACGGTGTCAGCACTTCTGAGCCCGATATAAACCGCCGCCTGCTGCCTTTCGCCCCCTCTTCTGTGTGTAGACACAGTCTACCAAACCGTTCACCAGAACTAAACAACCACCACTGCCTTCCTCCATACCAAAACAAAATGAGCACCGCTGCTCAGCCCATATTCAGCAAGGGAGAGAACTGCAAGGCCTCCTGGCACGACGCTAGCGCCGGGTACAATGAGACGGACACACACCTGGAGATCATGGGCAAACCCGTGATGGAACGCTGGGAGACCCCGTACATGCACTCACTGTCGACCGTTGCAGCCTCAAAAGGTAAAACTCGAACCCTCACATCAGGAAAGCGAAGGCTAGTAAGTCCGATAATGGACTCCTGCCCCCAAAATAGCTGTTTTGAGAGGGTGATTTACAAGTTTAACAACAAGTTAATATCATAAATTATAGATATTAGTTTTGTTAACAGGTATTTGCCATTCATATGTTACTATATCATTTAAAATTTAGCTGTCAGGTGAATATAATCACAGAAAACAAGTACACGTTCTCAGTAAGCTATGTATGAAATCAGCACACTACATGCACACTGTTGCTTGAGTGGAGTGGGGTAAAAAATAAAAACACATTTGAATCACACAAAATTGATTATTCTCATACATTTACCTTTTGGAAAACAAAACATCTAACTTTTTCATTTATAAAAGTGTTAACAGTCGTGTTTTGATTTATTTTTCGATATTTAAAATGGTGTGATAATGTACTAAGCACCAGGGTAATTATTTACACAGATTTGAGCCTTTTCCTTCATTTTTTTGAGGACACGTGTGAGAGTGCTTGCATGGTGCTCTGTGAGTACAGCAGCTGTTTTCTCTACTCATGGGAACGGCCACAAAGTCTGCAGGGGGGGGGGGAACAGGCTCATCTGCCCTGAGCTTTATGTGAAAATAGACTGTTCCACACACCGCAGAAATGTGGGAAGGCCTTTTAGCGTAGGATGTAGTTTAATTGAGATTTTTTTACACTGAATATGCATTTCTCACCATAATGTTGTCCACTAATCTGCATTATTTCTGAAAGTAAATTCCATCTAAGATGCATTCTGGCCAGTCAAAATATAATAGCCTACTTAATTGCAAGTTTTGATTGATTGATTCATTTAATGATTATGATTCTTCAAAACCAACATGCAAACCCCACTAATAAAAAGACATATTAAGACATTTAAAGCAGTGCACAGTTTGCACTTTTTTATTTTTATCACATAAAAAATGCCATGCCATTACATGCAGAAATTGTGAAAATTGTATTTCATGTAGAGGATGTAGAAAGAATTTTGCATATTTTTCAAGTGTCTCTGTTGACTGAAAATGTGAATATTACACTGAGCGGCCGATTAAAGGTTAAGAAAATCATTACGAAGGGGTCAAGGAACAACAAATAGCCTTTACCCCACCTCTATTAATAGATACATATTCTTAAAGGAAATGAAACCCTTGGGCCTTCGGTCCACCACGTTACAACCATACAGTCTATGGTTACAACTTACTGGCTTTCCCTCCACACCCAACAGAGAGAGAAACCTTAAACTACAAAAATCAGAGAGTATGGTCCTGCTACTCCATGAGAGCAATGGCTCAAAAATTATTGCGCCACACCAACCCCCTTTATTAGAGGGGGGTTGGTACACGTGGAACCCAAATGAGTTTGGTGTTTTATTAGTTATGACACATTGCAGAGAGACAGGTTTGCATGGCTGGAGTTAAACCCCAAATGTTGTAGTGACATAGTATGCACATTAGACCACTGGTCAACAGAATGCCTGAGAATCAACTTTCAATGGAAAATGAATGCTACAGTGCTCATAGACATTCAGACGTTGTACCAATTTGTCAGAAAAGCAGGGAAATACACAGTATCAAAGCACCCAAGCATTCCAAGGACATTTCTAATAAACATACTCTCTTGGAGCCACTGGAAAGCTTCAGTAGATTTACATTTTCTGTTTTTTGTTTTGTTCTGTCTGGTAGGCGGTCGGGTTCTGGAGATCGGTTTTGGCATGGCCATTGCCGCCACTAAGGTTGAGTCTTTCCCCATCGAGGAGCACTGGATCATTGAGTGCAACGACGGTGTCTTTGCCAGACTGGAGAATTGGGCCAAGTCTCAGCCACATAAGGTCAGTAGACCCAATCGCCAATATTATCTGCCAGTGTTGGTTCATCACATATGTGTTTGTTGCACTGCATGCTTGAACATCTAGTTAACCGTTACTGTCCTTAAAGATGAGTGATGTTTCTGTTGCTGCAGGTCGTCCCTCTGAAGGGCCTTTGGGAGAACGTTGTTCCCACACTTCCAGATAACCACTTTGATGGTGAGAAATGAGTGGGGTATCAGTAACCACATCAGGGAAAAACATTACTGAACTTTGGTTTGGCCACTCAGTTTAAGTTATTGATTGTTGAAAGTCAGTGTTAGGATGCATAATCCACTCAAGGGTCCTCCAAACTTAAGCCACTGAGGTCTGAGAACTCCTGTTTGATGAACATACTCTGAGACCATGTCCCATTTTACTTACTTGATGTTTCTTTTAAACACAGAAAACTGAATAATTACCTTGTATGCACTCTGCTAACTGTGTTCCTCTCTCAGGTATCCTGTATGACACATACCCTTTGTCAGAAGAGACATGGCACACTCACCAGTTCGACTTCATTAAGGTATGTAGTTAAAATCCACATGAAACACCCCAGTAAGTTACACAAAGCCCTAAAAAGATACAATTGCTGGATTCTTGGAATTGTTTGCATGAAAAGTGTATGTAAGATACTGAGTAATAGTACACACTGTAGAGTGTGCAACCCACATAGGCGGAGTCCTTGGCAGTGGCCCAGGTTCGAAAGGACTGTTTGATTTGGTCTGTGTGTCTCTGCAGGGTCACGCTCACAGGATGTTGAAGTCTGGCGGGGTCCTCACCTACTGCAACCTGACCTCCTGGGGCGAGCTACTCAAGACCAAATACGACAACATTGAGAAGATGTTTGAGGTTGGTCACCTTCATTACCTCAAGTAGGGTTATATGAAGTACTTATCCGTAGTCAGTCTTTAACCTACAGTAGACTGCGGTCAGCATGCCCCCAGTTTGGAGAACTAAGTAATGTACTGCTGTGGACGGGGGCAGCAGCAACTAGCATATTACCAACCTAAAGTGTACACTATATTTAGAATATTTTTAAACTGCTTTACCTTACCCCAGACATCCCTTTTTTGTCAGGGAAGTGAAGCCAGTATTTTCATCTATGCTTGCTTCGCAGCCACCAGACTCCTTTGACAAAAACAGTCATTTTAGCTTGCAGAACAAAGGAGCTGCCTCAATCGGTTAGTTTATTTGTTCTATTGTGTTACCTTGGTGAAGCCAAACTAACCCTTTTAAAACACCAAAATCACAAACTAACCTATTTAGGCATCGGTAGACCAGCCTGTTCTGCAAAGTAAAATGACTATTTTTGTCAAAAGAGTCTGGTGGTTTTGAAGTGAACATAATTTTTTTTTTCTGTATTAATTGTTTATTTTATATTAATGTTTAATATGTTTGTTTGTTTGTTTATGTATGCACCGTTCACCAAGGCAAATTCCACATGAGTGTACTTATTGGCAATAAAACCTTTTCTAATTCTGATGAGTTCAGGTTATTGAATACTGACAGTCATAATACATTTCAGTACTTATAGGCTTTGTACGTGTGAATTAACATGTGTCCACAGAGTGTGAATGTCCTTCCTGGCCTGGAACGTGTGTTTCAACAGGACTGTCTAGACTTTAGTGTTGATATTTAACCATGTAGAACAGTGCTGAGTGTAACCTGCATTACATGTTGTGATAATTTCAAGGTTAGCAATAAACAGGATCTGGCTGAAGGGCCTGATAAAGCCAGCGAGCCGCCTCACACTGACCAGCTCTGTCTGTTAATGATTTTCAGGAGACCCAGGTGCCTCATCTGCTCCAAGCCGGCTTCAAGAGGGAGAAGATTAGCACCACCACCATGGACATTGCACCACCCACCGAATGCAAATACTATTCCTTCAATAAGATGATCACTCCCACCATCGTCAAGGAGTAAAGTTTCAAGATGCTGCTGCAACCTTTTTTCTTAATTTTTTTAACGGTAATGTGCCTTTTCATCTGACCATCCTGACCTCCTCACTCTGTTTATTTCAAGGTCTGCAATAATTCAATAAACTCAAGTCCATCCCAACTCAGATTACAGGTGCTAGTAATTTTTATACATTTATTGTAGCATTAGTTCTTTTAGTTCAAAATTTCAAGCTATTTACAGACTAACTTCTTGATTTGAGTTGAAGTTTTGTTGTTCAGGGTGGTTGTGTAGCTGCAGACTGTTCTTTATCAATCCATTGATACATTTTACTCTTCACAGCAGCAAATATGTGAAACATCAGCAGACTGAAACCACCAAAAATGCATACACAGCCCACTGAGCCTCATCGGTTTTAGGTCTTAAATCACCCAGTATCTTTCTTGCCACACATTTAGCAATTTTAGACCAAGCAGTAAATATATCACGGCATTCTTAAATGTTTAGTTTGTCATGAACTTCAGAAAGTCTTCTCTACTCTCAGTGTTAAACACTCCAGACTGTTATTCATGTAGGAACTTGTCTATGAAATACCAAATTAATGAATAATTGCTTAATGGCCTGTAGGTCAAGAGCAGTGGTTAACAGTGTTATATTATTCTGTTTTCATCACTAGCGAATACAAGTAAGAGCATTTTAATGTTGTAGTTCTTCAGTGTGGAGCAAATTTTAGATTGTTTTATTAATTTATTTGACAGGGACAATGCAAAGCTCCTTAGCAGTACCAGTTAGCTATAAACTAATTTTCATCTGCAGTCCCTGGGCAGGAAACCTAACACTGGAATATATGGATACATTGTTTACTACTGGGAAGATTGGTAGCACAGTACTACATCATACAGTGCCTTGCGTAAAGTATTCGCCCCCTTGAACGTTTCGACCTTTTGCCACATTTCCGGCCTCAAACATAAAGATATAAAACTGTAATTTTTGTGAAGAATCAACAACAAGTGGGACACAATCATGAAGTGGAACGAAATTCATTGGCTATTTCAATCTTTTTAACAAATAAAAACCTGAAAAAGTGGGTGCAAAATTATTCAGCCCCTTTACTTTCAGTGCAGCAAACTCTCTCCAGAAGTTCAGTGAGGATCTCTGAATGATCCAATGTTGACCTAAATGACTAATGATGATAAATAGAATCCAGCTGTGTGTAATCAAGTCTCCGTATAAATGCACCTGCTCTGTGATAGTCTCAGAGGTCCGTGTAAAGCGCGAGAGCATCATGAAGAACAAGGAACACACCAGGCAGGTCCGAGATACTGTTGCGGAGAAGTTTAAAGCCGGATTGGGATACAAAAAGATTTCCCAAGCTTTAAACATCCCAAGGAGCACTGTGCAAGCGATAATATTGAAATGGAAGGAGTATCAGACCACTACAAATCACGAAGACCCGCGTCCCTCTAAACTTTCAGCTCATACAATGAGAAGACTGATCAGAGATGCAGCCAAGAGGCCCATGATCACTCTGGATGAACTGCAGAGATCTACAGCTGAGGCGGAGACTTCTGTCCATAGGACAACAATCAGTCGTATACTGCACAAATCTGGCCTTTATGGAAGAGTGGCAAGAAGAAAGCCATTTCTTAAAGATATCCATAAAAGTGTCGTTTAAAGTTTGCCAAAAAGCCACCTGGGAGACACACCAAACATGTGGAAGAAGGTGCTCTGGTCAGATGAAACCAAAATCAAACTTTTTGGCAACAATGCAAAACGTTATGTTTGGCGTAAAAGCAACACAGCTCATCACCCTGAACACACCATCCCCACTGTCAAACATGGTGGTGGCAGCATCATGGTTTGGGCCTGCTTTTCTTCAGCAGGGACAGGGAAGATGGTTAAAATTGATGGGAAGATGGATGGAGCCAAATACAGGACCATTCTGGAAGAAAACCTGATGGAGTCTGCAAAAGACCTGAGACTGGGACTGAGATTTGTCTTCCAACAAGACAATGATCCAAAACATAAAGCAAAATCTACAATGGAATGGTTCACAAATAAACATATCCAGGTGTTAGAATGGCCAAGTCAAAGTCCAGACCTGAATCCAATCGAGAATCTGTGGAAAGAACTGAAAACTGCTGTTCACAAACGCTCTCCATCCAACCTCACTGAGCTCGAGCTGTTTTGGCAAGGAGGAATGGGAAAAATGTCGTCTCCTCGATGTGCAAAACTGATAGAGACATACCCCAAGCAACTTACAGCTGTAATCGCAGCAAAAGGTGGCGCTACAAAGTATTAACTTTAGAGGGGGCTGAATAATTTTGCTCCAATATTTCAGTTTTTATTTGTTTAAAAGGTTTGAAATATCCAATAAATTTCGTTCCACTTCATGATTGTGTCCCACTTGTTGTTGATTCTTCACAAAAAAATTACAGTTTTATATCTTTGTTTGAGGACTGAAATGTGGCAAAAAGTCGAAAAAGTCTAAAGGGGCGAATACTTTCGCAAGGCACTGTATATAAGCATATGTTTTTTTTTTTAATGTAAAAGTAACCAGTAACCTCTTTAATTTTACCTAAGTTACAATACAGCTGTAAAGTGAGGTTAAGTTTATTGAAAATATGCATAATGTACTCTTATCATGGACCTTTAATGTGTTCTGCTATTAAATAGTCCACTGAGATGGACACAGAGTTCAGCACACAGTGTGTTTTAATTTATAGTTGTAGATAAGATAACAGTGCATGTTATCTGAAAAACAAAATGCGAAAAAAAAATAATTATTAAATGTATGGGTTTTTGAACAACAACCTGAAATTGGTTGGGAAGTTTTTACAGCTGGAAAAATTTCTTTTTTTTTTAAAGAAAAAAAATTTTTTTTTTTTAGAAAATAAGTTAATAATTTTTTTTAGAGAAAAAAAAAAAAAAAAAAAAAACACATCTAGGTTGAAAAAAGTTAAAAAAAAATAAAAATAAAAGTTTTTTTATTTTTTAAAATTTTTTTTTTTTTTTTTTTTGTTTTTAATTTTTATTTTTTTTTGTTTTTTTTGGTGGTCCCCCTTAAAAAAAAAACAACAACCCATTCCCTTGTTTTTTTAATTAATTTAGTTGCTTGCTTTTCCTTTTTTTTTAATTTTAAGTAACACTCCTGTTATGACTACTTCTGATTGAGTGCGGTTGTTGTTTGTTTTTTTTTTTTTGAGTTTTAAAGTTTACTTTTTTTAATAAGTTTGCATTAACCCAGAAACACTAATTTTTAAAAGCTTTTTTATTGTTGTGTTTTTGTGTTGTGGGTGTTTAAAAAAGGGAAGGGAAAATAAAAAAGGCTCTGGTTTCAAAGCTTTCCTTTTCAAACAAAAAATTTACAAAAAAAAAAAACCCCAATAAAAAATTAATAAAAAAATAATAACAACAAAATTATTACAACAAAAAAAAACAAATCAAAAAAAAAAAAAAATAACAAAATTAAAATAAAAAAATATATTTTTAAAAAAAATTATATTTTTTTTAATAATTTATTAAGAAAGGTTTGGTTGGATGGGCACAGGATGTGTGGTTAGAGGGGTATTGGGTTTTTGTTTTTTTTTTTTTTTTGCTTTTTTGTTAAGCAAACCTTAGTTTTTATTTTTGCTTTTTATAATAATTTATATATTATTGTTTGTTTTATAAATGTTTATTTTAAATAAAATTATTAAAACAAAAACCTTCTAAAAAACATATTTTTTTTGCATTTAATTTTTTTTTTTCTTTTTATTTTTTTCTTTTTTTATTTCGAGATAAAAACACATAAATTAAAATCAAAAGAAATACACATAAAGGCACAAAAGAAAAAAGTGGAAGGGCACCAAATCCCCCCCCCAAAAAAAATCACAGTAGAAAAAAAAAAGAATAAACTTATTTTTAGGTTTATTCATACCTCCAAAATGAAACAAAGTTTCCTCACTTTTTACCAAATATATAAAAAAAATATATAAAAAAAAATAAAAAAAAAAAAAAAAAAAAAAAAATTTTATCATTAAATTTTATTATTTTTTTGCTTTTTTGTTTTTTTTTTTTTTAATTTTTTTTTTTTGTTTTTATAAAAAAATAAAATAAAATTAAAATTTAAAATTATTCAATACAGGAAAAAGAAAGGTTAAATTTTGATTTTTTTATTTTTTTGTTTTTGTTGCCTCTTATTTTTTTTTTTTTTTTTTTTTTTTTAAAATTTTTTTTTTTTATTTTTTTTTAATAAAATTTTATTATATTTAATTTTTTTTAATTAATATTTAAAATATTAAAATTAAAAAATTAATTTATACTTTTTTTTTATAAAAATTTTTTTTAAAATTTTTTGTAAAAAAAAAAAAAATAATTATTTTATTATATAAATAATATTTATTAAAACAAGTTAAAACATCTCTACAAACTTATCCTATTAAAAATATTAAATAAAAAAAAAAAAAAAACTAATAAATTTAGTGAGGGGTTGGTTGAAAATAAGCGGGAGTGCACTGTGTGTAAATTACAATGATGATTTTATTGAGGTTGGTTCCTGCAGCTCTACATTGAGGAGGAGCAGTGCTCCAAATGAAACCAGAAATACAACATTTACATACCAGATACAAACACATAACACATTCACTTCCGATACCAGATCTTCAATTTCTTCTCACGTTTGATTTTCTTCTGCAGCTGTAAAGTCCCGTAGAGGAGAGCCTCTGCAGTGGGGGGACAACCTGAAGACAGGTGGGGAAAAACAGAGCAACTCTTTATTATTGTTTGGTAGAAATTTGCTCATACTGACAGCAGAACAACAATATCATGCACTCATCTTGTACTTCTATTTATTAAAATACAAGTACTACCACCAGTACTACTTATATTACGAGTAATTATTAATAATCCAAGTATATATAGTATTATATTTGGTAATAAATCTACTACTGCTACATTACAGCTGCTACCAATAAGAACAATAATTACTAGTGCTTTTACTACTACTAGTTATAAACTACTTCTACTGTTCCTAAATGTGATCCTTAATTGTGCACCAGAGCGATGATACAACGACCACTGACATTTAGCAGTTATATCAAGGTGCCCTTAACCCCGACCGCTCCAGTGGAGCTGCTCAGTGGCCAGCAGGTCAGACTGTGGTTGTACTGGGCAGCTTCCAGGTACGAATGGGTCACTGTGTGAATGTGACAGGTTGTCGTTGCAAATGAGAATTTGTTCTCAATCGACTTACCTGGATAAATAAAAATAAAAACACTTGAAAGGAAAATGTCTGGACTCAACCTACACGGCCAAAAGTATGCGGACGACACCCAATGGGCCTGGCTTTGTGCACGGGGCATTGTTAGGTTGAAACAGAAAAGGGTTTTATTTGTTGAAAGCACACTATTGTCTCAAATATCATTGTATGCTGTGGCATTCACATTTCTCAAACACCAAGGCCGTCGACATACTTATGGCAATAAAGTGTATGTTGGAAATAACCTCTTTTTAATGGACAGTCTTTTTTCATTGCTGTTTATAAAGGAATTTGTAGATTTTGTCATTTTCATATGGTGCAGTAAATGTTTACCTGGAACATAAATGTCTACCGGGACGATTCGGTCGCAACCTCTGACGACAGCATAGGAGTAGTGGTAGTAGCCTCCACCATTAGCACAGCTGGAAGAGGAAAATTATGGGGACACTTTTATTAAGACACCCTAAACACACACTGTATGTATTAGACAGCTATAAAAGTGCAAAATCATTTCACTTGCAGCACACCATGACCACAACCAAATATGGCATATTTACATTTCATGTAAATGCTTGTGGCCATAAAACAGAAATAAGGAACATTGGACAAAATCAGTAATTAAAGTGATGGTTCGGAGTAATTTCACCCTAGGGTCCTTTGCACCATGACCTCGAGCCAAAAACCCCCAGAAGCTTTTTTCACCTGGGTCGAACATTGAGAGCGTTAGCGTAGCGTAGCGTTATCATCTGAATAGCTTAGCGCAGAGGCTAATGGATCCGAAGTGTCTCTTAACATTACCCCACTAATAATGCCCGAAATGATACCAAACGTCTACAGTAGTACAAATAGGTTATGCACTCATAAAACGATGGATTGTAAAATTTGTAAGTACACCAGAAGTTTATGTAAATAACACTTTCCTGCTGGCTTCTGCTCTCTGCTGCTGCTGCTGCTGCTGTTACTACCGGGCAGTAAGGGTGCTTAGGGACATCTACAAATTACAAACACGAAAAGAGATGCAACAAAAATATTTATTAATTTAATGATTAAATAAGGTAATGTCTCCAAACTTACCTCAATTATTACTTGTCTCCTGCTAGTTATACTACAGCACTTACTTTAAAAAATAAGTTAAATTAAAAATATTTTTGTTGCATCTCTTTTCGGTGGTTTAATTTGTAGAATCCATAATACCATCTTCTGTGCATAACAGCAAGAAAGGCAGAAGCCAGCGCGGCATGTTATTTATAAACTTCTAGTGTACTTTAAAATAAAAAACTATAACCTATATAACTACAGTATAGACCTTTGGTATCATTTCGGCATTATAGTCGGATAATATAAAAACATTTTATTTATTATTTTTTTTTTTTTTTTTTTTTTTTCTTTTTTACTCTACGCTATAACTTCCCAATGTTAGACCCAGGTGAAAAAAGCTTCTGGGGGGGTGTTTGGCTCGAGGTCATGGTGCAAAGGATCCTAGGGTGAAATTACTCCAAACCATCACTTTAACCAAGTCACAGAAACGCAGTAACAGCTGTGGAGACTTTATGGAAACAGGAAAGACTACGGATGACAGGTGTGGCAGGTGTTGGTGCATGACAAAGATTTGCTGAGGAAGAGGAGGGCAGTGCTGTTACCTTACCTTCCCATGGATATGACGTATCTGGGCTCAGGCATCTGGTCGTACACCTGTTGGAAAGAAGACGCAGTTCAGTCAGTCTTACATAATGTCTGACTAAGATCTAATCTGTCCTTTCAGCTGGAGGAAAGCTTCATGCCTGTCTACCAATCCTGCGACAGACTGGTCATAATCCAGCCAGCATTTAAACAGCTATACTGTTCTCAGCGCTCCCATCCTGCAGACAGGCTGAGAGAGAGCAACTTGCAATGTCTATGAGCAGGAAACCAGGTTTGTCCATAGTTTTTCCAGACCTGAATCAAACCTGAGACAGCTGCTGGGATGTTGTTTGGAGCGTTATTTGTTGAATTACACACAACAACAAAAAATGCTGATTAGCTGTGGTTACATCCCAACCTTTCCCTCCCTCACCTTGCGCAGAGCCGGAGCCATCTTATTGGTAAGCGTGCCTGCCACAATCATGACATCCGCCTGTCGGGGACTTGCTCTGAACACCACTCCGAAGCGGTCCATGTCGTAACGAGGTGCCGCCATGTGCATCATCTCCACCGCGCAGCATGCCAGGCCAAAGGTCATAGGCCACAGAGAGCTCTGATGGGGGTCGCAGAGCAGCGATAAGTCAGCAAAACACAACAACAGAGCAGCCACATTAACACAGTTACTTAAGGTACCGTCCAAAACACACATCTTCAAAGCATTGTTCAACTAGTTCAAGACGAGCAGGGAGCACATCAATATATCAGCTTTAAGAGGCAAAGCCAATATATATTGACATTATTCTCTCTGCTGATATTTGGCAGATTTTGAAGTTTCTTCTTTTTTTTCAAGAAATTCAGGACATGGACGAAATGACCCATGCAAATGCAGCAGCCTGGCAGTAAATAACAGTTTGATGAAGCTCATGAGGGTCAAGTTATGTTTTATTGAGACTTAGTGGTGTTGTTAAACAAATACCCCATAACTACATTCCAGACAGTGTTTGTGAGGATCCACTTAGAAACCTGCATTTTGGCATGTGGTTGTTTTTAGGATTTTCCTTGTTACTAAATTACACAGATGTGCTGTATTTGCGGGCAACAACTCTCTAGCTTGTTAATACCTCTTTCATTTGACTTTTGTTCCCTTAAAAACTGTGACCATGAGACCTCTGGTAAAGATGACATACTGTTCAGCCAGTGGTATTCATCTCATTAAATATTCCCTTAATTGCTGGTGTATATTTATTTAAAAACATATTTTACAGAATAAGAAATACCTCTTCTAAAAATTGCTGGGGAACATGGTGCAAAATTAAGGCTAATGAGCAGTTAGAAGGCTCAGATTGTATACAAGCTCAGGAAGATGAACCTTCAGATTACAGATTGACAGTGGCAATTTTAAGTGAAAGACAAATAGATTTACAAAATTTACAAAAGGCAACAGCACTGACAATGTGATATTTCAAAGCCCTGACACACCAACCCGATGGTCGGCCGTTGGCCAAAGTTAGACCGGTGACCAAACAGTAACACGCTGCAAGCTGAAGTCACATCACGTCTCGAGATAGAAAAACACCGCAGACTTTGATCGATTCACTGGCAACATCCTCTCATCTACTCACCCTGCGTGCCCAGTTAACCAAGTCGTCCAGCTTAGTGATAACATACTCCCCCTTGCTGCTGGCTACAGCTGCTGGTTTGGCTGCTGCTACTGCCGTGCTCTTCTCTCTGACTGGAACCACACTGCAACAGAAGGATGGAGGGGATCTTTACTGTGCAGTGTTTACCGAGTGTCCTTTTCTTCATTCTGATATTTACAGCAGAGTATATTTTGTAAACTCACCTTGTGGTGGTATTCTCGCTTTTTGCACTGTTGTGCAGACTTCTCTGATGAACAGCAAACACTGAAATTGGCCTATAAAAAAAAAATTGAATGCCAATGAATTAAATGACCCATGAATTAATGGGATAAGTTGAGGTTCAGCTTGCTATTATCTTCAATAGCAAATACTATGACCTCTCCAAATAACAGGAACTCACAAAATATAACTAAATAAAAACTGTGTAGGTTGGAAGTGAGTTGTTAGAAACAGAAAATACTTATCAGTGCTACATGACCTACTGTGTGATGTGGTAAATAAATATAATTTTAGTGGATATACCACTCTGCATTTAGCCTACTGAGGTTAACTTCAATTAGTAGGATCTTTATAGCTGAGTAATAAATGTGTTAATGTGGGTATGAAAGACCAACTCCACCTCTGTAATACTAGATCAGCTGTGTGACCAGCAGGAAGGAGTGGGATTAAATTAAGTGTTAAAAAGAGATACAGGATTAGAAGGTTCTTACCTTGTTGAAAAGCAGCCAAACATGGCCAGGCGAGGCGCTGCAAAATAAAAGCATTAAACAAACTGAAGACATTTTACGATAGTGATGTATTTATATAAGTAGTACTTTATGTTTAATCAAATGTATTGTCCAATCACTGACCAAGGGGTGTCCTTGCTTAAAACAGTGCATTTAGTTGTGACATAAATAGTTACTTTACTGTCAAGCGGCACCGACAATTTAGTGATGTCTACAAAAGTTTAACCCTGGTGAGATTACCAACGTCAAGATTTACTCCACAGTGCTGTGGAGATAGGACTGCCTCAAGACAAACACTTTTGCAATTGTGGCCTCACTCACCCAACAGGTAGAATGTAAACCGAGAGACCATGTCTGAATCATTCAACTCTTCTGGTTAATCGGCGACATTGTGCTTTGCAATTAAATGTACCCGTCGTATTGTAACACCAGTACAGTAATATGTAATTTATGGACATTTGTTTTACTGCATTAAGTGCTGCTTAGTGTGTTTAATGCATGCCGAATTGGAGACTAGCCCCTTGCGATTTGTAAAAGCCCTTAAGTACTATACTTCATACAGCATAATGTTGGCAAATACATATGACAACCTTAAAATTGTAAGAGTTTCCAAAAGTAACACGCACTGGGGCTAACGACATATCTGGCATTGTAATCCACCCACAATGTAAATGAACATTTACTGACAAAACAGGCACCCTGGTTAGTTTAAAGTTGAGGGGTGTTAGCTAACGCTAGCTTTGCGCTTTGACTGCTACTGGGATTGCAGCTGGAGTTCATATCAGCGCTAACCTGGTTAGCCGCCATGCTAACGCAGACAGAGCAAGGTCAGTGTGCGCATTCACCAAAAGCTACAAATCCGATTACCGACACAGTTAACTCACTGGGTAGTGCACTTGTATGTAGTTAATGTTTTAAATAATGCACATAACATAAGTCTGAAAGCACTGTAATGTTTATTAAAAGCAAGTTAGTTTGATCAAAACATCACTTACCAGCTAACGCCGCCATCTTTGGGAATGGTTACGTCAAACTGCTTCCTGTGCGTATGACGGCGCTGCTGTATCAGAAAATCCTGACCAGATACTACAAAGAATTACTTTAAGAATACAAATATTTAAATGCATTTTTCATATTCATATTATTCACTAACATTCTGGAAAAAAGTAAATCCTTTATTTTTGTGTTAGTTTAAAGCATATATATACATTTTAAACTTACTTTTTTTTAATGGATTTTATGTTAATAGCTAAGTGTCTGTGCAGAAGCTAATTGACAAACTTAAAAATACAATAGTAACAATTGCTTTCACAATTTGTCTGTGGATTAAATTAACAACTGCACTTTTATTAAACACAATCTGCCCAGTTACTCACAGTAGTCTTTAAAATAACTGGTTTTGTACTTTCACTTTAGAGGTTAGGACTTGACCTAGATAATCAAATTTGGAGCAACAGCCCAGCTCTACTGGTTTAGCTGCACGTGTTGCAATAAGAAACACATTTATTTAACTACACATATCAGAATCGCAATATACTATGATTCATAAACCCTCTGTTACAACTGTGGTTGTGTTTTGGAGCTCATGAGCAAGGCACTGACTGGAGCTGCTCAGTGGCTCACAGCAGTCGACTGTGGTTTTACTGGACAGCTTCCAGTGGAGAGAGAGAAAAAGAGAGAGAGAGCTGATGAATGGGAAATGAAGTTCGGCTGTCTTTCCATGGATTTGAAAGAATACTGTATATCCTAAATCCCACAGGGCTGTGGCAAAACAGCATCGCAGGCAGAGCAGCCTGGCACGGCAGCTAATAGAGTAATAATTAATCAGACAATTATTATTTGATGAATCATTAAGTCTATAACAAGAGTCGAGAGCTCAAATTACCTCGGTGGAAAAAATAAAACTCCAGTTGAGATCGAAAGTTCATGCTAAACACTGGAAAAAGTCACACCAGATGCAAGTTGGCCTAGTTGTCATGGAAATGTAGATTTTTCTGAGCATTTTTAAGTACACCTCATCTTCAGAAAGATTGTGTAATATGGATCAAGAAGAAGACATTTCACCTGCACAATACCTCTCCATCATACCTGTCAAACTGCTCTGCATGCAATGCTGTAATGTCTGCAATGTAATTCTAGAGAAGTGAGATGCAGATGAGACAGGAAGCAGTCACTCCATGAACAAATATTTAGTCATCCACCTCTCTTTAAATCGTCTAAACCTAAAACAAAGGTTGAAGTAGACAAAAAAGGTACATTTTGGTTAGTATTCTCCCATGCAGTACTGTCACTTTTATGGACTGTTTTACTTTATGTGTTTTCTGTACTGTTACCTTTTTGTTCCGTTTTCACCCCTCTATGCACCTCTGACCAAATTAATTTCATAATAAAGTTAATAAATAAAGATAATAAAGTTATATTTGATTTAGTTTGATTTGAGTGCTGCTGGCCGTAGTTTAAGAGTTTTGTCACTGTAACTCATTGCACAGATAGGCACAGCTAATTAATTGTCAAATTTGACTTTTTATGCTCAGATTTTGCAAAGAGAAATACCCCAAATTTTATTATGTTACCTAAATTTGTGGGACAGTTTTGACAGTAAATTCTAAACATGCAGTAAGTGCTTATGAGATGTCTTGTGGGCTGGATCTAGTCCCCAGACAGCTAGTTTGAGACCCCTGGTTTACTTAATGTCAAATATGATGACTTCAAACTTGATTACTTAGTCTGACCTGCAGGCAAAAAGAAGATTTATTTTAATTTTATACTGGTATTAAATTGGTAAAATGAGGTGCGTAGGCACTGTCAGCACTGTGTTTATTAGAGACACAACGCTTCAGTTGTGTACCTTTGTCTGGCATGTGGGAATCAAACCTTTTCTTACATTAAATTGGTAAAAGCAAGTAAATCTTTGCATTTGAGGCTGACGAATGTCAAATGAATTGCCTTTAATTAAAGTAATTTGGAAAGCTCTTTAATCTCCTGTTGACTAAGTGTTCAAAAGAAAATAAGAGCATCCTGTTTTTGTTTTGCCCTCATTTTGCTCTATAAACCGAGTGAGCAGCGTCAGCATCAGCAGCAGCAGCAGCAGCGAGGACGCCAGCAGGGTGGAGATAGAGAGCAACCAGAGAACATCGAAAGCATGTTATCACGTAATGACAGTCCCGGCACTGAAAACACACACTGCAGTTTCTCCAGGAATAGCTGCTCAGTTAAACTTGTCCACATCAGCGAGGGAACTGAGAACTGGCTGGAAAAGATGAAAAAAAGTTTTTACAAATGGCTTTTATTCTGTCTTCATCATGTACAAACTTTCAAAAGTTCAAATAATAATAAAGTCTGACGACTGCAGTTGCTTTGCTTGTGGTTTTCTAGGTCAAACCAAATTCAGCCATATATATATATATATAGCAGAGCTTTTATGTACTTAAGAGTTCAAAACATTAAATATAGGCACTGGAATAGCGTAAAAGGACAAATGTTTCAAGACTACAGCATTGTTCAAAGGCGTCCCCTGCCACTAGCAGGCAAAGAGCTTTGGCATTTCAGATAATAAGCATGAATCCACATTTAAAAAAAAGTCCTGTATAGGAGGAGCAAAAATACAAGTTAAGCCGTCACAGACTTGGAGGTTATAGTGGCAGCGTGTGTTGCTGTGCTGAACTGCAGACCACAGGAATGGCCTATTTTGGGAAAAGATCTCCTCCTCTGAAAGAAGAAAGCGCAGCTCGCCTCCTCATTGAGCGTCCAGGATGTCTGTGGGTAGGATGTCTGGTTTGCCACTCGGGCTCTGTGATGTCTCCCCTGACCATGAAGAGGGGGTGACCTGATTATAGAGGACGTCCTGAGAGCCAAAAAGTGGCTCTTTGAGATTCAGGGTGTACACGAGGAACAGATTGAGAGCCACCATGGCGAGAAGCGGGAAGACGGTCAGGCCGGAGCCGAAGCCTCTCCAGGAGCTGCATGTGTTCAGGCTGATCCAGTAAACAAGCCTGTAGAGGATTAAACACAAAACAGGAAATCAGATCAAGTTCAACCTTCACTGATAACCACGCACAACCTCCCTGACGGTGTTTAATAAAGGAAGATTACCAGTTAAACTACCTCAGCAGAAGTATTCAGAAAACCTAAAAGTACCAATACAACGCAACAATGCAAAATTACTCCATTACATTTGTGGTTTTGATTTTATTCTTTATATCAAATAAAAATAAGTTTAATATGTGCTGCTTTGTGGTCATGAACATCACAGTTCTGTCTTTACATGTCAGTTTTCTTTATTGTGAACCGATGTGACCTGTGTTTTATGTCTGTGTATCAAAGTCACAAGTTTTTAAACCAGAATTAACACAGTTTAATCCTGGATCAGTTTCCTTTATCAAACACCCCTTCGGTCCACATTTGGGCCTCACCTTCCAAAGAGGAACATGGCGACCAGTATGGGCACCAACTTCAGCTGGTCTTGAGGCAGTAAAGCGGCCATAACGACGAGGTTGAGGACGTAGAGGAGTAACTGTTCCAAGGACGCCGTGACAAAGAGCTGCTGCAGCGCCCGTCTTCTGGGAAACGACTCCTGCAGACTGAAGGAGCCTGTGCAGAACTGGCAGGCTGCACCCATGAGCATTGCTGCGAGGGATGAAAGAGCAATAAGTCAGTTAGCATCTTGACTCTTGGCCATCTTTCCACAAACAACTCCTAGCTGCACTTGATCTCATCTGACAGCATACTTTGTCAATATCTTCATTTGAATACAGCAACTGCCAGCAGAATGGCCTACATGCAATACTCCTCACTGTCATCAGCTTGACAAATAGGTGAGAGGAAAATGGTCTTTGGTTTGGATGTTTTTGCCACCTGCCCTCTCCCTTTTTGTCGCCCAGGTTGGAAAGTGATTAAAATATTCTGAAACAATTAGGCCACAGCCTGGGAGACGAGAGACGCTGCCAACCTCTTATTGTAGTTTCCATTTAAAGCTATGTGCAGGAGAAGGAAATTATGCTTCTCTCTAGAGGCCCTGGGAGACGTCTGCTGCACTGAGGTTGAAAGCGCATGAAATTAAAGGGGACAGGATACATTGAAACATTCCAAGACAAGGCGGCTAGACAAACCAAATCCTCTCTTAATCTTTATCTTTCATTTGTGGCGCTCACATGGCTGTTTTTCTACGTCAGCGTACAGGTGTTTGAAGCGTACCGAGCAGGATGGGGACGGCTGCCACCACGCAGCAGCAGAAGGTGAAAACGATGCGGCTGGCTATGTCGGGGCAGTCGGGGGGTTTAATTGGGACATAGAAATAGAGTGCATAGAGGATCCCAGCTGCACACAGAAGAGAAGCCAGGACTGAGAAGAAAGCAGGAACTCGGCCGCTCTGACAGCATTTACACTGGCAGCAGCAACAGCAGCATCGTCCCCGATCTGAAGCCTCCTCCGCGGCCTCGCAAGTCTCTCCCCGCCCCACTGAGCTCCACACAGTCAGCTCCACGCTCTCTGGCAGCGGGCCTATCAGAGGTCGACCCTCATCCACAGTGCAGTCCAGATTGGTGGATTCTGGACTCCATCTCGGTGTGTCTGTGCCGTTGGACATGTCTCCCTGAGAGGCTGGGGTTGGAAAGCTGATGCAGTTTTCCGTGGCGGCATCCAAATTGTGTGCAGTGATGATCGGACTGGAAAGAGTTTGATCGAGCTCTCCCTCCTCAGTCTGATCTGCTCGTGGCTCATCTGGGAGGTCGTCGCCGGGCTGCTGGTGGCAGGGAGCAGAGCCTGTTCAAACCAGAGCACATTTTACTACACAATCCAAAACCAGATACTGAGAGCAATCAACTGCAGACTCACGCTAATCAATCATTCCCTTACTTCATGTCAGGCCTGGGTTTCATGTAACATTGCAGAGGGGTGGCCACACGGATTAACCTAATAGGAGGCCCCGGGGCCAATAATTGCTGTTGGGCCCCTATTGACCCACCCTCTGTCCCCTCCTCCACGTTCCTACAGTTTCAGTGGACACAGAGACCCAGAAACCAACCAGTACTCCTGTGCAAGAATATTACAACATGATCACAAGTTTTCTTTGTGTCAACTAGTTTGTGATAATTTGATCAAACATTAAGTAATTTAGGAATATGCACCACATAAACAACATATAAATAGACATACCTACAGTACTGAAACTAGAGCCTCTACATGAGCACACAATAAGATCATGATGCACCTTAGTTGAAAATTGTACAATTATGAATAGACAGTGAACTTGGAGCTTTCGGAGTGTCTGGGGATCTGGGGCCCTGGCCGGATGATAATCCAGCTTTGGGCATCTTGTTAAACTGATAAAGTTTCCTTTTCACCTTTTAATCAATAGAATCATATTATATAGAATCAATTATTTACTTTCTATCAAGCATCTGGTGGCAATGTGCCGAAAGAGGAATTGTGGACATCTACAGATGTTCTCTCAACTTTTACAAAAGTGTTTTCATTGTTGCTACAGGCGATTGTATCAACATCCATGAAACATCTAAATGATTTATTGGTTGAAGGATTGCAAACATTCACCCACTTCATATTATAGATGATGTCTCCCTCCTGCAGGACTGCAGCACTTCAGACTCTAAATATGTCTGAAACTTGTCTCTCCAATATAATCTTTTTTCTTCCTAATAAGTTAGTTTGTTACATTATTATATGCATGTGCCTGGTCCACCTGGACTTCATAAGCCACTACAAATACAAAGAACATAACTTTTTACATATAACCAACAAACAAAGAACTTTGTCTCCTGTCCCGAGCTTGAAAACAAAGGCTCCTTTTTCTAAAACACAACTCAAGTTTTTTTTTTTTTTTTATATTCCATCCAGAAAAACTCATGCAGGGCATTTTACTAAAAAGTGCAGTTCTTAAATCGGCATACAATGAGCAATTAAATATAGTCTTCAATATCACATAACTTACATAAGAAAACAAAGTCCTCAGGGAGAAGACACTTAAAGCAACACTAAAGCACTTTTCCCGCTTTGGTCCCCCTACAGGTTGGAAGCGGAATTGTCCATTACATTACATTACATTACATTATGCAAGTTTGCCAGATCGGGCAGCGGATCTGTAGTTAGAATGACAATTCCGCTTCCAACCTGTAGGGGGACCGAAGCGGGAAAAGTGCTTTAGTGTTGCTTTAAACCAGCCTGTTTCTAAAGCTGAATGTAACTGTACTGGACTCAATTTATTACTAATTAAAATGGGTTTTTTTCACCTCACAGTGCTTTGTTATGTCCTCACCAGCACTACAAACAACTTATACAATTTCAAACTATATAAAAACCTTTTATGCAAGGCATAAATGTCGATTTAATCCAGAGCTCAGGTAGGTACATCTACACATGTGCTTAACCTTAACCTTAAAAAACTCATTTTATTGTGCACTGCTTAGGCTAATAACTGTTCAACTGTTCAACTCTCTTTGGATCCAGTCTGGACTCAAACTCCACTTCACTTCTATGCTAATTTGCTCTGGCCTCCCCTCAAATCCTGCAGCTCCATCAGACAGACAGTAAAAAACAGCAGTAATAACTCACTTCTTGGTTGATTGGTTGCTGGTGGTGGTTCAAGGGAGCGCTGGGAGCCGGAGACGGAGTGGGAGGACGAGTGCAGCTCCTCCACCGAGGACTCGGGACTGTCTGACACCGGCGCCAAGGAGATCTGAGTGTCCAGGTCCAGGAAGGGGGAGAAGGAGAGCCTGGTCGGGTCGATGTCCTGGAGCTGGTTGATGATGTCGCTGATGGACTCCTTCATGCTGTCGAGCTCCTTCACATTCTGCCGCTTAGTGGCCTGAAGCCCCGAGGTGCTCATAGTCACACAGCCTGAGAGGAGCAGGAAGAGGTCCAGACAAAAAAACAGACCAGAAACCAGTTAAAAAACACCAAAGCAGGGACTCACAGGGCAATAAAACCTCCTCCATTCTGCTCCAAGTGTCAGAGAAGCCAAATGAGTACACGTGTTCCCACAGTGTCTCATCTTTATAAAAAATAGTCACTTTCTTTCAAGCATCAGGTGGCACTTGTGGAAAAAGAAGCCACCTCAGAATAAATCCTGACAGAATATTTAAGGTCATTAAAAAAAGATTTGGAATCCAAAAAACATTTAACATAGCACTTTGTAACTTCTGTTTTAGAAAAACATTTAGTTTACCATTTTTTTTTATTAACAATGGTAGCATTTAAAAATTGGCAAATATAAATCCTTAAAACCAAAACTTCACAGGGACTTTATGTGGTTATGTTATGTGAGGAAAGGGGCATTTTTGGGGAGGGAATAAAGGAAATCAGTGTTGATATGTCTGTGGCTGTACAATAATCAGCACTGACAGGAAGTCAAAGTTTATCTTCCTCTGCAAGGTAACGCTGCCTGTGCAGGTTTGAACTGTTATCGTTTAAGTTTTCTTGAGATCATTTTCCCCCAAAAAATCAACACATGTAAGGAATTATATCCTGATGTAATTTTGATTTTGATTTCTTTTAGGAAACACAAGAAGTAAGACTGATGAACAGCTCCAAATAAGAACAGATTGGCACACACTAAGATGCTGCAACATTTGATCATGCAGCCGGGACACTGAGGTCATGTCCTCTGTGTTTTTTTCTAAGAATCTGGAGGTGTCAACAACCTGGGGAGAGTTTACATTCGACAATTAAAAACATATTCATGGTGGGTGGTACAGGCTCATTCCAGGGTGTTTAGACTCAATACGTACATTTGAGTCAAGTATTAAGAACTAAGGTTCAAAATGAATATGAGTGTCTGTAAAACACTTAAGTTTGGGGAATATAAGAACACCACTGTAATAGCATATAGCAGATAGGATGATCACAAGGCAGGATTACGTCACTAAATACAGTGAAAGTTAATGCACAGGAAAACGATTTTCATGATTTCTTACATTTTTGTTGCCAATCCTAATGAACATCGGCGTATAATTTGAACGCAGGACTTTTACTTTACTAATACTTCTTTTAGCACTGTATGTCACTTCTTACCACTTGTGGAAAATAACTAAGTACATTTACTCAAGTAGGCCACTGTACAATTTTGAGGTACTTGTACTAATACCTTACTTGAGTATTTACTTTCTACTTCTACTCCACTCCATCTCAGAGGGAAATATTGTATTTTACTGCACTACATTTATTTAATAACTTTACTTTGCACATTTAGATTATAAATACAATCAATTCATACATGATGATGTAATATTAGCCTGTAAGCTACCCAAGTCAAATTAGATACCAGCTGCAAGTGATGAGCACATGCATAAAAAATTATAATCCAATAATATACATTATTCTGTATAATGAGTTCTTTAAGTATTAAAGTATGTTGATGCTAATATTTTTGTATTTTTACTGTAAAATATGTAATATCTGATGTAATACTTTGAATGCAGGACCTTTACTTGTACAAGAGTATTTCTACATTGTGGTATTGCTACTTTTACTTAAGCACAAGTTCTGAGTACCTATTTTATCACTGCTTCTTACTATGTAAAACGCGTAAAATAAATACTTACAGTAAGACGATTTGGACTAAACTAAAACGTCTGACAAATGAATGTAAAATAACACCAGTCACGCGCCTTTGTTGGTTTGCCGTTATTTGAACTGCATGGTGAATTTCAGAGGTTTTTATTAACATCTGCAGATTGCATTTGGAGCATTTTCTTCTGGATGTTTTTGGCGCACAACCAACTGTGGCGCAGAATAAGCACCCTAAATCTGCGGCGGGGATCTTTCTCCAAACAATTGGGGCTTTTACCATGTATAGAGCGCAAATTAGGACTCGTCGGGCTTTGGGTCGGAGGGGAAGAAGTCTCGGTGGTTATCAGAGTTGGCGTGGATGTAGAAACGCGCGTAGGGGGCAATGTGCTTTTACGTGCCCCCCAAAATGACTTTTCTCCCGCTGCTGAGCAGCAATTTCTTTTTTTATGATTCCTCTTCCACAAAGCAAGTAAAGTCTGGTCTTGTGTGGTTTAGTATAGGGGCTGCAGGAAATGCCTCATTTGGTGATTAATAAATCAAACGCGCCCGCATGAATCTGCGCGTAAAGGATACACAAGTCTTTCTCAAATAGCAGCGCTGAAACCTTATATTGTGTGGCCATTCAGCAGCAATTACAGCAGTTAACAGTCAGATCTCAGACACAATTGAGATACATAGCTCCATGAAATGCCTGTATAAGCGCTTCATTCAATTAAAAACATGCCGCGTACAAAGGGACTTACTTTAGTCGGAGGTTGCAGAGTATTTGGTGAGTTTAATCTTATCGCAGTTTAAAAAAAAACCTCTCCGTCCTTCTCTGCCTTTCTTCCCTCCCCCTCCGTTTGCTTTTTGTCTTTCAGGATCCTGAACTTCTGAATCAAATTTCAGGACGGACAAAATACTAGGATTTTCCTCCGCCCACAAGTTTTTTTTTTTTCTTTCCTGGGTACCATGTCCAACACCATATGGAGCAAATAAAGCCAGGAGGAGGAGGAGGAGGCACTTTCTCTCAGTTTACCTCCAAATTCAACATTAACAATCACATCCATCACAAACACGAGTTTAACTAAACAGGACAGTAAACATTTAAAATCAAACTAAACCTCAGCACTCCTCTAATATTCATACACAAGTGTGTACTACTGTGTAATTACTTTCCTGCACTGTTTAAGACCTGTATTTATTACTATTATGTCATTATAATGAACTACAAGATGGTCACAGGGACTTTTTTTTTCTTTAGCATTGACTTGGTATTATTAATCAATGGATAAATAATATAATTATAGACCTATATACAGTGTATGCATTACAATGAATGACCAACAGTGTGTTAAAACAGTGTATATTGATTGTATTGTACTTTGCTTCTTTTCTATAATATTCCTACAATGATTTTGTGTGCAAAGTGACTAGACGATTGACAGACTATTACTCACCAACTACTTTAATAACCGCTTAATCGTTTTACGTCAGTAATGTAAAATTATAAAGCACACATGCCAAACAATTTGCGGAGTCCACACTCTTAAATGTTAAGATCTGCTGCTTCATAGCACTGTAGATTGAATATTTGTGTTCAGGACCGCCGAAAATAATATCTAATCAGGTAATCTTAGGCCATTTTCTTTTTTTACCATTTAATACTGTATAGTGTAAAGGACTCGTTAATTAAAGAAATAAGTCTGTTCATAGGGTTTATTTTCTTTGGTAGCACATTCACACAACTTTCCTAAACTGTTAAATATAGTTTAGTTATAGCTCTAAAACTTGGTTGTGGTTTATTATTAAACAATAATTTGTCTTATTAAGCTTTAGGATATCTGTCAGAGATAGCAGATAACTTTAGATCCCCATCTGCTGTTAAAAATCTGATAAATGGTATAGTTTAATATGATAGTATTAAATACAACTGGAAGCTATCTACCTCCGATAGTGATCTATTTCACACAGCTTTTCCATTTGCTCTTCTAACACTCAAGGTTTTTCCTGCTGCACAGGAAGTGATGAGTTTTCATTTGTTCAACACTTTTTTTTTTTTTTTAAATAAACTACTACTGTCACAACGCCACAGAAACCCTGCTGAAAACTAAGGGAATATGTCCAAGATATAAAACCATGACAAATACCTGACTATAGTTTCTGACTTTGATGAAACAAACCGGCAGAGGATGTTGACCAGGTTCAGGCAGTCCTGTGGAATATGTATTCTTTCATCATTTTTAAACAGTGACAGCATGACAAACGAAATGTGATTTTCATTCTGCTGCATCACTTTACCTCTGGGACAATAATCACAGCTGTGCACTTAAACACCTTCCTCCTCCTCCTCATCATCATTCTGAAGCTTTCATGACAAACCGCTCACCGTACATGTTGAGAGACGTACATCTAGTATTAAATCAAATATTTCAAAGAACTGAAACAGATTGGATACAATGTACTGAAAGTAAAGCCAACATGACAGAAGTGCTTTGTTTCCGTATTTATTATCAGGGTGATTTCATTGCATAAAAAGCATATCTAAAATATACAGAAAAAACAGCAGTTGATTAGCATATAATCAATAAATAAAAATAAAAAAACATCATATATCAAGTTTTGTCTTGTAAATATACACAAACACTGGGCAGCAGTTCATTGCCCTGTGGAATGAGTCTTGGGGAAACAGGGTTTTGGTGACAAACGACCAGCAGCATGTTTGAAATACCGATCCGCCGTCCTTTTAAGTCATCAGGGAGGAGAGAGAGGAGGGAGAGCAGGTCCACCACAAACGTTAGCTAGTTCCAACTGGATTCTGCTTTTAGCCAAAGCATAAAGAAAGCAAACAATGAGCTGGGAAAGTCACATAAAGTAGTTAAAGTGAGGGAGGGGGTGGGTGAGTCCCGTCAGTCCTCCGACAGCAGCCTGTGGAAGTGATCCTTCCTCTTCTTCAGCACCTCCCGAAAATCCTCCTGAAAAAACACAACAGGAGATATTCGACTGAATGATGAAACCGGGGGAGGAAAGACAGCAGATGCTGCTGCAGATAACCAGCTGTTTTATTCACAAGTGACTGGAACATCTAGAGGCTGCACTGATCACCACTATATACGAATAAAAGTGGTTCACACTTCAAACAACAGTCCTCACCCAGTGCTGAAACAAATCAACGTTTAACACTGCTACATATTAATGGACCAATCAGGGTTACCCGCAGAAAATGTGTTAGTTAAGGTGGTAGGGTGGGGATTGCCGTCAGACCGGGGGTGGGGGGGTATAGTGAACACAGTGGTTCCTGCCTGTGCAGAGGAAGTCTAAGCCCATACCGTGACAGCTTTCACCTCGCCGTTATAGACGCCGTCTGCGTGGAGTTTTGAAAAGTGTAAACACACTTGTAACTGCTTTACCGGCATTGCTGTGACTCACTGTAACTTTAACAAAGTCAACATTGTTTCGCTGTGGCACCACAGCTCTGCGAGTGTGAGTCGGCAGTCGGAGCGCTCTCTGTCAAGATGCAGAGATGTCAGATATGCTTGCGCTTATGCGCTCTCGGGTACCGAAATTTGGCACCGTTTGATTTCAAGTGAATCCGTCCTCGGTAGTATCAACGTTATTTTTTATTTTTAATGCGTTCTGCAGAGAAGGGAGACTGGCGTTGGTCACAGTTTGGAATGAAAGGGAGGAAACAGGACAGAGTAAAAACAGCCTTAACTAGGTTGTTTTAAAAAAACAACCTAGTTAAGGCGGCATGCCCGTCTTGCTCAGGCGGCCGCTAAGTTGCAAAGTGCTGCACGAAACCCTGACCAATTCTTTAACACTGCAAATACTTTTACTTTTGATACCCAAGTACATTTTAGGAAGCCAACCTTTTCTCTTCCGATACTGATACTATTCCAACTCAGGATGTTTTCTGATATGATTACCCATCTGATGCCAGTGCTGTCTTTGTTAGTTGCAGCCCTACAGATTTGGAACAGTTACCCATTACCCTGCCAATTATTTTCTCGATTTTCTCATCTATATGTTGGAGCTTCAAACATTAGTTGATTAATTGACTGGTGATTGTTGCCGCTCTAACAATCTGTAAACGTCGTTTTATGCAAGATAACACGAGCCAGCAGATGCTGTGGCACTATTAAAAAAAAAAAAAAATGACTCAGTAGCTCGCTGTGGCTGAATGAATGTTCAGTGACGTCAACAAAAAGCCCTGTATTTAATACGGCTCAGAAACATTGAGGCCGATACTCAATCTGCTTAATTAGATCAGTATCACTGACACTGATCCAGCGTTATCAGAGCCATGCATCCCTACACATTTAGCTTGTAACAATTATATAACTTTAATTCTAAGTAATGACAACAAAACTGTCGGCGCGTCCACATGATATACTGTAGCCTTCCGTGACCGCCGCCCCCACCCCCCCATCCACGCAGTTGCTAGTAGCCAAGGAGGACACGGAGGATTAAAAAAAACATGGACTCTTCAGAAGAGGTAATTATCTTTACTTGAGTTTCTGCATGGGAAAGTCACCGGATGCCACAATCTTCTGAACATATCCAGACTGAGAAATACAGAGAGAGTTGTGTGGAGCCGATAGTCTTAATTAACTTTGTAACAACTCATTTGGCAATGGCTTGAATGAAAGACATTCATTAAAAAAGGTGCTCTAAGCGATGTCATGCGTTTTTTAGGCTACAACATTTTTTGTCAAATACAGCAAACATCTTCTCACTATCTGCTAGCTGCTTGTCCCCTGAACACACGGTTTAAAAAATAAAAAATAAAATTGCGGACAGCCCAGGCTCCACAAACGGGAACAAAAACAAACTGGCCAACCTGCACTACGAAACATAACAGAGTTCCAGCGTTCCAGCCAATAACCAACAAGAAGGATTTTGGGGTGGGGGTGGGGGTGTTAGTGCGCGGAAGCACGGAAGGGAGGGGACGGGATGAGGAGGAGGGAGGGGCGAGCTAGCCTCGTTTTGTTTGACAATACTTCGAACGTCAACAAGAAGTAACCCAACATCGCTTAAAGCACCTTTAATATCAAAAAGTTATGCACTAAAGCTTTAAATCCCCCATTTATCTGAAAATGTCTAACTTTGTTCGTATCAAAAAAGACACATAAGCAGAAATCTACAATCTGATGCCTACATGTAATATGTAATAATCAGAGAAGCTGATAAATGACGTACCGCCGCAGACATTTTCTCCATGTAGGGGACCAGCTTCTGGAGCTCTCGGTCCTCCGGCTCCCCGGACCAGCTTTTGATGGGAATCGTATTCATCAGCTGCAAAAAAAACACAAAAACTCATATGAATAAAAACGGTTTTGTGTTTGTTTTCACTGTGAAGTTGCAATTGCTATATGATACTATGATCGGAAAACAAATATGGAGGAATTTCACTTACAAGTCTGACAAAAAACAAACAAAGTCTGGTGATTTTCTTATCATCAGCAAAAACTTACATTTATGTCTCATTTTTAATTAGCTCTGTCCGTTAAAAGCAATGAAAATGAGTGTTAGATTTTGAACTGGCATCTAAAAATCACAGTGCTGGGAGCCCAGATAGCTCAGTTGGTAGAGCGGGCGCCCATATATAGAGGTTTACTCCTCAACGCAGCGGGCCCGGGTTCGACTCCGACCTGCAGCCCTTTACTGCAGGTCATTCCCCCTTTCATGTCTTCGGCTGTCCTGTCAAAAATAAAGGCCGAAAAAAGCATCAGTGCTTACATGGTACGGGTATGTGTGGGGTGCGTTGTCCAGGACGACCGTCTTGGCGAGATCCCTCCCGAGAATGCTGAGATCTTTGATGTAGTGGCCAAGAACGCAGGCACAGTCGTCCTGATACAGACGATGTCTACAAGAGAAATCATCAACATGTGAAACCAAGTGGGTCAGTATGTTATGTTTAAGTTGTTGCTGTCTGCATCTGCATCACGTCTATGTGGAGGAGTGCATCTCTCCCTCTCAGATTATACAATATGTATCTCCCCTCTGTGACGGCTCCTCTCTGTAACTTTACCGTCAGCGCACACGTCACCTTCGTAAACATGCATCAACTGAACTGCCCGAGCTCCGAGAGTGAACCAAAAACAGTAAAGTCATGGGCTGGACAGTTAAACAATGACCTAAAACTTGCTATAAACTCCGTAAAGCCGAGGGGAACTTCAGATCCGGATGATAATTATCTGTAGCTTCATCACTACAAGTGACCCCTTTCACATTGTTTTCACACTTCTGTCACTATAATACATTATGGAATACAGCCACTTTAAATGAGTAGCGCGGTTTGAGGAATATTCTTCTTTTTTATCAATCTGACTCTTATGTCTGTTTTTTTTTTTGTCGATTATCTGTTCATCTTCACATCCCTTCTTCTATGTCACATTAACCACCTGAAGCCAAAAGGAAAACTAATCTCTACTGTCCTCAGCATATGGCACGGACACATCTGCGCCCATTGTTATTCACTGTGGGTAACAGTCAGCTACATTCCTCACACTGTTAAATGAGAACATCACAGAGTGACCGACTAATGGTATGACCACAAACGGAACATATAACGTCTCAAAGTGGCGTCCAGAGGTCAGTGTGCTGGTCACAGACGGGTCAGCAGCAGGCTAACACTCCCTGCCTGAGTCAGATAAACCTGACAGAGTGCACGTCTCTGCGGTCGAGCAAAGAGTTTATGAAACACAAGTGGAAGCAGAGCTTGGGAACAGAGACATACCGAAACAGTTTTCTCTGCGGGTCCAGGATGTCCAGTATCTTCTCAGCGTATTCCTTCTTTGCACATGTGTAAACAAACAGCTGGAACAGAACACAAACAGCAGCTGGAACCGATTGCAAGAAACCAAAACTCAACGGGCATCGGGACGCCACGAAAACTACATTTTGTTTCCATTTATTTTCATGTACAGTACAGGCCAAAAGTTTGGACACACCTTCTCATTCAATGTGTTTCTTTATTTTCATGACTATTTACATTGTAGATTCTCACTGAAGGCATCAAAACTATGAATGAACACATATGGAATTATGTACTTAACAAAAAAGTGTGAAATAACTGAAAACATGTCTTATATTTTAGATTGCTCAAAGTAGCCACCCTTTGCTTTTTTTGATAGCGCTGCAAACCCTTGGTGTTCTCTCAATGAGCTTCATGAGGTAGTCACCTGAAATGGTTTTCACTTCACAGGTGTGCTTTGTCAGGGTTAATTAGTGGAATTTTGTCCCTTAATAAAAAAGCAAAGGGTGGCTACTTTGAAGAATCTAAAATATAAGACATGTTTTCAGTTATTTCACACTTTTTTGTTAAGTACATAATTCCATATGTGTTCATTCGTAGTTTTGATGCCTTCAGTGAGAATTTACAATGTAAATAGTCATGAAAATAAAAAGGAAATGCATTGAATGAGAAGGTGTGTCCAAACTTTTGGCCTGTACAAAGAAAAATAAGATACAGTGGATATAAATTGGTTCCAAATAATTAAATTAACAATAAAAGGGGTTAGGTATGATAGAAGTATCTGTGTGCAAAGAAGGGGTTCTGAAAACTGAAGCAGATCAGTTCAACTTTTGCAGAATAAAACATTACCTGAATTCACTAAAAACAAACAGACTGTAGACAGCACTTGTCTCGAGCCAGTTGTGTCAATACACGACCAGACAATTTTAAATTTTATATCAGATTAACACATACCTCATAGACTTTTGCCATGGACTGCAGAAACTCTTTGACATGTGGTCGTAGGATCATGTACACCTGTTGATAGCACGGGAGCAGAGAGGATGACAGAATAAATTAAGTTTATACATATTCAGTTCCTATTTTAATTATCTAAGAAAGGTTAAACTGTTCACTAAATCTGAATTTAGAAGACTGCTTGCTTGTCCCACCAGTGTGTTATTGTTAGTTCTGGTATTTCTCCACAGTAAGACTAGAGTCCCTCCATCTCCTGCTTCCTGTCATCCCTCACTGAAGAGGACAAACACACTGAAGTGATTCGTCCATCATCCTTTCCGTCTTGTGCTAATAACCCCAAGTCTGTCAAGTGCAATAAACTCATATGCAAATAGTGCCACCTTATCGTGTTCATCTTGATTTTTATAATTTCACTACTCAAATTTTGCCATTGTATATTTTTTGTTTGTGATGCTTATATTTTACTATTTAAATGCTGCTATTTTTTATTTTTGTCAGTTTTTTATTTATACTGTCAACTGAGAGCTGCTTAACCGGGTTTCGTTGATGTGAAACGATGAAAATAAAGATTATATTCTATTCCATCTGCTCAGCGTGCTTCAGATTCACAAACCTTGTACTGATGGTCCTGGAAAGCTGTGTGGAAGGTGTGCTCTGCTTCCTCGATCACATTCAGAGAGCTGAACATCAAGGTCTCCTCCTGGAAGGACATAGATCAATGTGACTTAGGGTACGTCCCATAGCACTCAAATTGCATCCCTGACTCCTCCACTTGCCTCCCTTCCTCATGTCTTAGTCCCTCCCACCAAGGAGGCCCGGGAGGGACCATTGGAGGAGAGAGGCAACGAGCAAATGTGTTTTAGAGGGATGAGACGTCCTTTCCTCTGAAGAGTCACATGAATTTGTCAGCTGTTTGGGCGGAGTTAGCAACTCCTTCAGCTGCACGGCTATAGCTCGCTCCTCTGTCCTCGGGGCAGAAATAAGAGCTTTGAGACAGCCTTCGCCGAGGAGGGACAGAACAACTTCCGGTTCAGCTGAGGACCGAGGAGTCGAGCAGCCATCAAATAAGGCTGATGAGATTCAGCCCTAGTTTATTTCAGTATTAAAACCCAAGAATGCTCCAATTATGGTTATGGTGCTAGGTCTCTGCTTTAACTAGCCACATAGAGAAATAGATAGATCGACCCGCCATAATCAACTCCTTGTTAAATTCATACCAGTTAACACAACTTATCACCAAATAAACCACATATAATATATTTCTGGCAACTGAACTCTGTCACAGTCTTCTCTCTGAATTAAGCAACAGCAAATAAGAACATCTGAACCAAAAAAGGCGAGATTTAAGACAGATGGGAAAAAACAAAACAACCACTGTGTTTGAGTCACAGCAGCTGTTGTGAGGTTCATTTAGACTCCTGAGGCGCAGCACAATTTATTTGCAATCGGGGCAGCAGTGTTCTTGCTGACACCACCAGCTCAGTTGTATCTTAGTGTGACAAAATAATCTTTAAGTCCACTAAAATACTTTTTTGGAAGAAAGAAAGAAAAAACTAACCAACTAAACCTAAATGACAGTCAAAAGATACAACCATTATCCAATCTGGTGTGTGTGTGTGTGTGTATGTATGTATGTATATATATATATATATATATATATATATATATATATATATATATATATATATATATATATATATTATATATAATATATATATATATATATATATATATATAATATTTGGAAACGCTAAAGACACATTGGCGGTTAATTAGGAAAGGGCTTGCCTGGGGACAGTTTGACTGCTAGCTGACAAGACGTCCACACATTTCCAAAAATGTTGGAGGTATAGTTTGAAATCTAAATGGATGCTTTCTTGACTGAAAAAATATCAAAATTTAATAAAGTGACATAATAGCAGTCACACAAGTCAGCTTTCAAAGTATCCTTGATAAAACAGGTAGAGCATGAACACTTCAGGTTATTTTTGACTGTACATGGCTAGATGTTGACTTTGAATTGGAGCAGTACTTGGGCTGTGACTGTTGTTTCACAAAACAGAAAAAAAAAATCTAGTGTTTGGCAAAGAGACCAAGACTCTGGAGAGACCTGCTCGGTCACAGCTGGTCGCTGTTGGCTTATTTGTGATGTCTCCATCTTCGCTCCACATTTACATCGCTGCAGTCTTGTTCATCGTGTCTTAATAAATGTAGGCTCTTTGTAATACATACCAGCATCTCAACACCTGCATCATACAACTACATTCTACCAACCCAAGGATGCCACTCAAAGTAATTATTCATACCTTCATTATAAGAAGAGGAGCTCATAAAAAAAAAAAAAAAAAAAAAAATTGGATCTTGAGTTAAGATTAATTTATCAAAGTTAAAGATCCATGTTCCATCTTCGTGTATCTGACTTGTTGTGCCCATATGTGAAAGCAGATAGCTCCAGAGAATTAAACTCACCAGGTCGACCACCAGGGTGGCCTCTGGGGTGCTCCTGGTCTTGGGGGGAATATCTCTGAGTTGGGGTCGAGAATGCTGAGATTGCGACGGTATGTTCTTGATAAACGTGGAGCTGAAAAAGAAAATAATGCTCTTAGATATAGAAAGAATCACTAAAAACAGTCGAGTTATGTACATAAGGACATGAAAGAGGGACGAGTGATAAGCTCTGACACTGTAGAATCAATTTAAAAAGTAACACTCAAGTAAGAATACCGTTCTTTTTATACTTTAAGCACTAGTTTCTCTTAACTTCCAGGATATGAAAAAGTAAAAAAAATTCTTGTAAGGTTGTTGATGTCTGACAGGGGCTTAATACTTACGGATTGAAGATGTCATCATCCTCTTCTCCAGCCAGAAGGTCAATGGAGCCAAAACCAAACACACCTTGTTCTGGGCTCATCAACACGCTGCTTCCAGTACCTGCACACTTCACATCTGGACGGAATAAACAAAGAAATGTACAAACTATAAGCAACATAAGTCTGTTAATCTCCGAGCAGCCAGGGAAATGTAATACTTCCAGCAAATGGTTGACATATTCGATAAACTATATGTATAAACTGTCTTAAGGATGGAAAGCTCTGGGGCAGCCTCTAGCTCACACAGTAAGAGCGCTCGCCCCATGTTGGCCGAGTCCTGCAGCGGCGCGGGATCGAATCCGACCTGCTCCTCTTTGCTGCGTGTCATCCCCCATCTATCCCCCCCTTTCATGCCTATCCACTGTCTCTATGTAAGAAAAGGGGAAAAAACCCCAAAAATAATCTTAAAAAATAATAAAAGGATGGAAAGCTCCGAAGTAGAGATACACCGATTACAACTTTCTAGGCTGATTCCGATTTTCTTTGAGTAAGGCCAGCCGATACCGATTTTAGCCGATTCCATTTTTTCTAACCACTTTACAGCAAACACAAATATTATTTTATATCTTTTCTTTAATAGAACATTTGTACAGATAATGGATCACTATAAAATAGAACTATATAAATTACTCCTGGTGTGGGAAATTCACACACATCTAAAGTGCAATGTTAGAACCATTTCCTTCTTTTTCACATCCAATATCCCCAAAAAAAAAAAAAAAATAGATTTTGGTTTTTGGTGTCGTCCCTCCACGCCCTACTTTTTCCTCGCGGGTGTTGCATATTGCAAACTTGTTAGCTTCTGCACATACGCTGAACTGTCGGAGAATACACATCGGAGAATATGCAGGACACTTTATTACAGACGCAATACTCCACACACTACGCAAGCTTCGCCTGCACGGAGACCAGCGGTGGTGCTCGATTCCTGTGGCCGGCAAAGAGACCTCATCAGCGGGAAGCGTTGAATGAGTGTGCCGGTGGAAAGCTAACGCTAGCCAGCCATCTGTTCACCAATCCTGCTTGCAAGTGTCCGCTCAAACTGGACTACATCCAACTTCAACGAAACTCCCAACCTGAGTTCAGAGACTGCTGTGTTTTTGTTGTTGGAAATATTGCTGTGGACAATCCAGCCTGCTGCTCTGTCACCGGGTAAGACTACTAGTGGAGGTGGGCTGTGTTACCCCGGACTGCCTGTTGCAGAAATGGGGTGATTTGTATCCAACTAACTGCTAACTGCTGGTGGAGTTTGTGACTGTAAAATGCCGACAATTCTAGCTACATCACACGCAAATGTACGGCTGTGTTTATACTCGATGTTTATCCCACAGCCCACCAAGAGCTAATGCTAGTAGCTATGTGTTAGCCTTCTTTTATTACATGGCTTGGTTGAATTCTAATGTAGAATGCGGTCTGTTATTTCTTGATAACAGACCGCTGCTAAGGATAACACACCGTTGCCATGCATAGCAGAGCGTTGCCATGGACACAGTTCTGTTCGCTCTGGAGCTATCAATCAATCCGCTGAAAGAAGTCCGGATAATGTATCAGCTGTGGCAAAAAAGTATATGTTTTAAATGTGTAGCACCACTTGAAACGTGTTTTTGTGTATATGGTTGAAATGACAATAAAACACACTTGTTGAGTTGATCGCCCCACTGTCTGTCTGTAAAGGGTAGGCGTGGCTTGGGAGTAGACGCTAAAGCAGCGAAGCAAGTGCATTCTGGGATTTGGTGCCTTTCATCCACATGAGCCAAAAACACATTTTCTGGCTTTTCTTGGCCAAGAAGCCACCAATTTCTAAAAAAAAAAAAAATATTCTACTACATAAGTGTCCCAATTTAAATATATATATATATATATATATATATATATATATATATATTCATCTTTCCAATGGTGAAATATTCCTTTACTTGTAGCATTGACCGCCATGAAATCGGCATGTCAGACTGACCTGCCGGTCATGGCCGAGCACGTGAAAAACCGCCTATCAAGAGTCTGGGTCTGCCGAGGTTTCTGCTTAAAAGGGAGTTTTTCCTTGCCACTGTCGCAATAGCCACTGCTAATGCTTGCTCTTGAGGGAATTACTGTAATTGTTGGGGCTTTGGAAATTATAGAGTGTGGTCTAGACCTACTCTATCTGTAAAGTGTCTCGAGATAACTCTTGTTATGATTTGATACTTTAAATAAAATTGAATTGAAAACCGGCCAATTCCGGTCACCGGCCGGTCTATCTGTGCATCTTTACTCCAAAGTACTTGTTTCCTGTCTGTTCTCAATGTTTTTTCAGGCTTTATTATTTACATCAAAAGCGTAATATTATCAAAGTAATGACAAAAAAAAAAGCTGCACCTGACCACAACATGGATGCAATTGGAGCCTCTCACATAATGCACAAACCAAAACAGTGAGACTTGTTTACTAAAGCTGTTTACAGTGTCAAATACTCAGACTCATACTGGATCTGAATTATAAGACACCAAGTCCTCCACCAATAAAATAAATACCAACTGTCAGCTCACCACATTAATGGCTGCTGAGCAGTTCAATAGGCTCACAATGTTCTTTCTATTTGATGCATCCAGAGTGGGAATTTACCACAAGCCACCAGAAAGACGCTGGTACATTTATACTGTGGTTGGTAAGTGAGTTTACTCCACCAATCACTTTTGTCATAAGAAAACAATCTTGATGACTGGATATCTCCCAAAGTTAATGGTAAAATAGTGAAGTACATTTCTTCTCTCCCACAACACCAAATTATTATTGCATTCATATAAGTAGAGTCTGTTTAAAAGGTACTACAACCCCTACATAGAACAGGGATTGCAGTGATAGTGGCTGTACTCACTCTCTTTGGTGGGTGTGAGAAAACGCACGATGGGCGAGTAGATGTTTCTGGCTGTTGTATTGCAAGGAGACCCTGGGTCGATCTCTGACAGAATGCGCTCAGGGCGCATGATGGGCCTGATCGGAGTCTTGAAAGCCAAATCTAGACCACAAGAAGATGATCATTCAGAAACACACAAAAACAAGAGCAGGGGACAGCATAAGGAAATTTGTATTCAGGAAAAACAAAATGACAAAATCCTCGAGAACTGAAGGCTGCCAAATATACCAGTTTCTCTGTCATCAACAGCAATGGCTCTCTTCCTTGGCCGGACACGAGGCAGCGGTCTCCTCGTCATCATGGGAATTTCGTCATCTGAGTGGTGGGAGTCATTATCCAGGGTATCTTCACCCTACACAGTAAAGAGTAAAAAAAGGCATTGATTTAAAAAAAAATAAAATAAAATAAAATAAAAATGGAAAGTATGATTGTCTAGATGTGACCTAAATACCAAACACCAGCAAAAATATTGCCCTAAGGTCTTTTATTAAGCACAGAAATGCCAAGTGACATCCTTCTGTTTCACTAATAGCTGTGGGAATAATGAGGGTGATACCAGGGGGTATATCACGGGCATACCAACGTCATACAGAGTGCACGCGTGTGAATGTTAACATTTCACCTCAGTAATTTATAAACAATTCATTTGATACAAGCTTGCATTTTGAAATAGATTGATTCTGAACAGCGATGTAGCTCTACACACAGCAGGGCGAGGTGTGTTCCCCACATGTAACTGAATGAAACTAAATTATTTAACGAGCAGATAACTAACGTTACACTCGTTACTGTAAGTACAATACAAAAAACCTCCATGAAAAGAGTCAATACTATCAATAAATACCTTTACAGCATAATCATAAAATTTGGAATCTACTCTCAAAGACTTTACAAACTAATTTTTAAAACAATCTTAAGCTTTAATTTTTTTTATATGTCATTAGCACAATTTTTATAAAATTAGAATTCAATACATTTCCAACTTACACTTACATAATTTTCACAACACTTTGAGCTTCTCCCATATTTTATAATAACTTTAATCAACCCCCATCATAATAAATATAATAATTCAGTTTTACACTAATCATATTGAAAAAATATCATTAATTTATAAAAAAAAAAAAAATAGTATATTTATAAATCTGATATCTGCTAAATTCTTGAATATCTTACTCTATATTAAATTATTTATATAAAATAATAACCTTAAATTCACATTAAAATATTATTATCAATCGTCTCCTAATGATAATTAATTTCTATCACCCATCATATTTAATAATGTTTCTACTATACATTAATTTAAAAAGTAAATATGGGTTATAAATTCTGACTTCATAGATATTATTTGTTTTTTTCTATTAATAAAATTAAGACAAAAAGTGGGGATATGTCTGCTCTTACCGTTCAGGTAATTCTGCATTAAAAAAAAAAAGTGTCAATTGCAATATTATTATCTAAAATAGATCCAAATACCTGTAACTTAAGTGGAAAACCTACACCTAAAATACTATAATAATCTAAGAAGCAGGAATACTACAGTTACTCACTACTACGCTACCTCACTAAGTGGTCTTAGTTGCATTTGCTTTGTGCAACATTGTGCATAAAGCCTGAGCACCGACATGAATACTACGTGATTGTGCCATTATTCAAATGCAAAACAGACACAAAAAGACAAAAGGTTTACATAAGACAAATCAGAGTAAGTTTCAGAGTAAAAATGTCTGCTGTAAAGAAAAGCTGTACAATGTAACTTGTACTGCCTGTCTCGATGCAGAAAAGTCAATAATGTGACATTTAAAACCCGGTTCTCGACATTTTGATAGTCTGTAAAACCGGCTAACGTAACTCTCCATCACGCAGCAGTTTCGGGTTGTGGTAAACCAAGATTGTATTTAAATAACTCCGGAGACAAAACAGGTGGTTAGTTAACACAAGTAAAGCAGGGATAAAAAGGCAGTTAAGCAGCTAACGTTAGCAAAACCATCTACAGTTTCCCATTATTTTTCCTAGGATGGAGAAGGCATGACCCGCCCTAGTCTATATCTGATTGCCTAGTACTCGTTGCCTTCGTTGGTTGGGTTGGTTAGATTTAGGCAAGAAACGTGGGATTGGTTAGGGTAGGGTAAGAAAGTCAAGGTAAGCCAATCAGGGGAAGAGTAGGGCGGGACATGACGTCGCTATCCTGGGAAAAAAATGCTCGCCAACCGTTTGTTATGAAATCACTAGCTAGCATCAGAATAACATTACCGAAACCACGACTACTTATACTAGATATTACTGTATCCGGTAACTAACACGACGTTTATTGGTACAACTAGCATTTGTGAGGCTAGTATAAGGTCGCTGGCTGAGAAACAGTAGCTAGCTAATAGTAATAGTAGCAAAATGAAAGGTTACCTTGGTTTGTAGAGGGCTTTCGACCCCCGATAAGCGCGTTGTTCTCGGCGTCGCTTTGTTGAACCGTCGACGTGTGCTCTTCGGCGTCTCCGAGTAACATGCAACGGTTCTTTGAGACCTAAGTCTCATTTTTCTACTTCAAATGGGACTTGTTATCATCGACACACAAACTCCAATGTTATGAAGCTAATCGCTTTGAGTCTGGGTGCTATGCTCTTCTTCCCCCCCCACCCGGGTTCAGTAGAGAGTCGGTGTAGCTCCGCCCCGCTCGTCCCCGTGTCTTCTCGAATCATTTCATGTGTTTAAATCTGCCGGGGTGCGATAGGTTCACTACTGCAGGACACTGTTATTGGGCGGTGCTTCAGAAAGCTCCAGCGTCAACGTGAGACGTGTGCAGGCTGGACTGTGGAATGTGACAAGCATCGACGAGTCATCTAGATACATAAAAAAAAAAAGTAAAACAATTGATGAAGAATATCAAAATGAAATCCCTAGTGGAATCCTCTAACTGATAAAATGCCACTCTGAGATACAAGAATAGGAACAGAAGTGGCATAAACCACGAGCAATGGTTTGGATAAATGAAGTATCTGGCACAATGTTTGTTTTGCTATAGTCTTTATGGTCTTAATGCCATCTAATAAATAGGGAGTGAAGCAGGGACCGGTGGATGTCATTGTGGTAGTGAAGCCGAAATCAGGTGCTACTTAACCAAGTGGAATCAGGTATGCAGAGTCAGTGTAAACAGCAAAAATGGTTATTGATTGACTTATAATGTTATTCCAGATCTGCACTTTTCAAGGACTACAGTGGTGAGCTTCCAGACCCATCAACCCTCGACCCTTATGCTGACTTCGAACCAGGCTCTCTTCCCCTTATCTGTACAATGAATCTCTCACCTGAAGCCACTCATGGATTCCATCTTTGGTAAGGTACAGGCTGGCAATATTCTATCAGCATCCACCACCAACAGCTGGTGGTGTTATCACCGATAAGGATGCACCCCCATTCCTAAAAGTGCCACCAGGGAGCTAAGCTAAAGCCAACAGTTTGTCCATATGTGCCAACAAACCAGGAACAGCTGGATCTCAACTGACTGTGACTTTGTCACAGTCACACCTCATTGAGAAGCAATATGCCAAAGTGCAGCACCTGAGTGGCATTCACTGAGGAAGGAGAGAGTGACTGCTTCCAATTTCAGGGAGGCTAGCCACGTTAGAGATCCAAATGCTTCGGAAAACCTAGCTGAGAGGATCATCAGAGGGACATGACAAACAGCACACACGAAGAGGGGACTGGATATGGAGGCAGGTGCCTTAAAAGACTATGCAACTCTGAAAAACCTAAACTTAAGAAAATGTGGACTGGTGATTCATCCAGATGCACCTTGGCTGGGTGCGTCACCTGATGGGCTATATATACTGTATGTGAGTATATGACCCACTTGACAGACCATCATATGGCTTGGTTAAAATAAAGGGGCAGTTGCTTATCACAGGTATGCAATGGTGTGACTTTGTTGTCTGGCTGCAAAATAAATTTGCTGCCACTAGGGTGCGTCTAGATTTCTAGGCTACATGATGACATGTTTGTGCAGCGCCTTTACAGAGACACTTCTGTGAGGCACAGTGCTAAGGAAATGAATGTATGCATGATTTAAAAAACATGTAATTTTATTTTGTCAGATCATCTGATTAAATTATTGTTTTAGTGACTGTATGGGACTGTATGTTTTGGCTGGTTTGTAAAAGGTTGTGGACACCAGGGGGCATCAGTTCAAATGCAAGATGTTCAGACAAGATGTTAATTTTTGGTATTAATTGAAATGAAGGTGTGTGTGGGGTTTTGGAACAAATAATGCAAATAATGAGTACAATCTATACATTATACATATTTCAGCATATTTTTACATCCCTTACAGGTATACAGTGAAACAAATATATACTTAAGAGGCCAAATCAGTTCTGCTACACAAAACGTCAATGTAGTGTTATAAAAAATGCTTAATACAAAGCAAATACAAAACCAAAAATGAAATAACTAAAGCTATATTTCTCTTATCTCTGTTTAAATGTTGATTTGCTACACCTAAATGCAACAATAAACATTGTGCTAAATCAGCTGAAAATAATATATACGGCATGCATTAAAATGCAGCGTTGTACACTGGTTAAACAATTAAACAAGCTCTGCCATTAGGCCTATATAACAAACGAGCAGCAAAAATTGTTTATCTGTGTTTTAAGCCCCCAATGTCGTAATTTATTACTATAACACAAATGCCAAAACTGGCACAGTAAAATAAGGAAGGCACTAGGATTAGGCAGTGGTTAGGGTTAGGGTTAAGGTTAGCGCCATGGGGTTAGGATTAGGTGCCTTGAAGTCAACGTTGGGGGGCTTAAAACACCATCGAGCATCCTTTCCCAAACTCCGGTCCGTGGGGCTGGAAGAGTGAAGTTGTTCCAATGAAAAAGCACCAGGACAGCTCCATTCTTCAGACGTCTGTGTCCGGCTAGAGTTTGAGGATCGATCAGGTCTGTACTTTGGAAATGTCGGCTACACACTCTTGTCTGGCTTGTAACCGTAAAATAGTCTCGTCCTATATTAACTACCCACGTCTTCTGTATTTCTTTATCTTTGGGAAACGTGTGGAAACTAAAAAAGTGTTAAAGGTGCACTATGAGTTCCTGCATGACTTCACTTCTGTTGACGTTCCAAGTAAATTCCAAACAAAAACAGAGCAAGCTCGCCCCTCCCCCCATGTTTCCGTAACTGTCATGACTAATGGCGTTTTTCCATTACATGGTACCTGCTCGACTCGCCTCGACTCTACTCGCCTTTTTTGGTTTTCCATTACGAAAAAAATTCCCTGGTACCTGCTAACAGGTACTTTTTTTAGTATCACCTCCGTCGAGGTTCCAAGCGAGCTGAGCCGATACCAAAAGGTGACGTGAAATCGAAAATCGTCACTAATCACTGCGTCATCATTGCTAGCGACAAACAGGGGTGTCCTGAACAAACCCGTAATTTTTAAATAGTTTAGCCAGCTGTGTTTTTTTGTTTTTGCTGCCTCCAGCTTCTTTTGAAACAAAATTTTTCTTGCAGAGTGAAAAAACAACACACCTTCGACATTCTGTGTGTGTGTCGCGTTACGTCATGGCAGTTTCCTGCAGCATCGCTATGACGACCAGCCAAATCTGCAATGGACAATGGAGGGCACTCGGCTCGAATCGAGGCGAGCCAAGTAGAGTAGAGCTGGTACTAGCAGTAGGTAAGCGCCATCACTGAATAACCTTCACTAACCCCCACCCCCTCCCGCAACCATCTTGTCGGTGATTGGCGGTAGTGGTTTGTTGTATTTTGGTGCACAGCCTGCGCCTTAAGTGTTTGTTTGACATTGATTTCACCGGAAATATATGTCATGCACCGCAGTGCATAGAGCCAAGAATGTAATATTATGACTGAATATTTGTAAATTGAATTCTAAATAATTTTTTTTTTTAAAGAATGTTATATTATATTGTGAAAACAAAAACCAGACAGTACAGCGGATTGTCAATGTATTAATCCTTCTATGAGAATTTGAACCTTTCAGAATTTAATTCAGAAAATATTGAGTATCTAAATGATAAATACTAAGAAAAGTGTTCATAAGGTTGATATGTTTACAGGATTTTTTAGATAAATGTTTTAAATGAATGCAATTTTCCCTCAAAATTTTTTTTCAAATAAAGAAAAGGTTAACATGTTAGTAAAAAAAATACCAGTTAAAATGTTAGATAAAATATGAGTAATTGACACAAAAGTTGTGGTTGTTGGGTATGTCCTGCAGGCGTCAGTGTGGAGAGGCTGTACATCGCTTTATCCAGTAGTCAAATGTTTGTTTACCTTTGTTGTCCTCGTATTTAGCCGTATGTCTATTTCTGTGTGCATTGAGAGCAAAACAAATCCGGAGTAAAGTAGGCTACATAAAATAAATTATTTCCAGTAAGTATTGTCAATAGAAACAGAACTTTGTACTGCAATATACTGTAAAAAAACATATAGGCTAATATCACCAAAGGCTTCTTAAAACGTATTCAGATCACAACAGCAATTTAGCAGTGGTGAAAAGTAAGTAGGCCTACATTATTACAATATTTCCATTTTCTGCTATACTCAACTACAATTTAGAGGCAAATAATGTACTTTAAAAAAAATAAAACTAAGATATTTAAAAGAATGAGTTAATAATGTAAATTCAGGACTTCTGGATTCACAGTAAAAATGAATTATTATGCAGAGGATGCTGTAAAAAGATTAAGCCCTGTTAACTAAAATCATTTAAGTGGAGCATCCACTGCTTTTTGGTGCAAGCATCAATGTTATTGAATATAATGGACACATTGTAATTGAAGACTTAGTTAACCAGTTAAAAAGGATGGAACGTCATACAACTTATCTTAGGATACAGGACATAAAAGACACCCCCCAAACTCTGGTGACATTTAAGAAAAGTGATATTTTATTAATTTCAAATTCTAAATAAAAGTATTCACACAAACACATATTGAGTAAATAGGCAAGAAAAAATCTTCACCCTTCCAAAAAAAAAAAAGATAAGAAAAAATAAAACGGTTGCATTGCCCGACGTGGTTACCAGGAAACATCCCATTCATTAAACTAATTGAATCATTTATAGAAAAAGGAGGAATAAGCACACATTAAAAGAACAGACTGAAAAACGACTCACAGTACTAACGGTGCTCCTAGAAGCAGTACTTGTTGTAGTTATCTGTTGAGCTGGAGGTTCCCTGTTGATGCTCAAATAAACTAAACAGCAGAAGTGTTACGAACCTGTAACACAGAGAGAGACAGAGAGACGGAGAGACGGAGAACGACACCCCAGAGTCCAAAATAAACCTCCCAGTCACCTACCAGGGTGATAAATATCTGTTGAAAGTATTTAGATAATGATATAATTACACCACAATACTCGTTTTCAATACAATCGCACGTGTGTAATGAGATCCTAACTACTCTTTAAGTACTATACTAGTAGTTGTAGCTGATTTCAGACCTTGGTGACCACTCTCACGCCCTCTTTGCGTACCCACTAAATTGTAACTTGAACGGGGTTAAATGCATCAAACTAAAGGTAGAGGTAGATTTTCCTGACAAGTTGAAAGAGACAAGAGCCTTGTTTCAATTCTGAAGTAAACTTGAAGCCACGTGAAGCCCACACACACATCATACAGTATGCTTCCCTAAAATAATCACATGATTATTATCATCATTGCTGTATTAATAAATCTGCTTTAAATGTAATCTCTGTATGCCAGGGTTGCTAAAGCATATCCAGGAAGCAAAGAAAAAGCAAAAACAATATGAACATGATGTAATTCATAGCCCTAAAAAGCCATATTTCAGAAATATTCTATTTAATGAATCTTAGTAATACAGGTTAATTCATACAACAATTGTCACAGCAGAAGGCATCTTGTTATTTTTTAGTTTTCCTTGTCCACATCCCCCCTTGATGGAGGTAAAGTCAGTGGTGAAGTTCAGTCAAAAGCCCCTAAACCCAACAGGCACCTTAACCCGTAAATGTTCCAGCAGAATTCCATGTCGGCAACATGTGGGAGCAGGAGTCATTGTCAATTTTCGATGCAGGACACTCTGGATCTAGTAAGGTTTCAAGAGGTTATTTAGCTACGGCTCTGGTGGGAGTGAAAGCAGCAACATTTCAGTGTAAAACACTTAAAAGTTATGACATAGAGCAAGCAAGCCAACCACAAGAGACTCGGAGGGTTTGTGCTGATTGGGAGTCAGGCCCTGAAAAGGACTACATTTACTACCCATATTGTTGCGAAATCAAAATCAAAGACAAACTAAATGCATCCGGCAGCATGTGAACGCACCAAACAAGCAGACTTTTCAAATCAACCCATGCTTTTAAACTGCATTACCACACAACAATAATATAACTTTGACAAGAACTACAGACACAAAGTCTTGTGCGAGCAACGTCTAAGCTAATGATGAAAACAAAGCAGCTACAGACATAAAAAGCAGCTGGTCACATTCAGAAACAAATCTGAACCAAAACCTCCTATAAACTCTTTTCAAAACTAAGAACAACTTCTGGTTTCATACTGAGTTAAGACTCATACAGTTTTCACTGCCACATTGCTCCAATGTTTCTTAAAATATTGAGGAACCTGCCTGATGGAGAGAAACAGATGGGACAGAGACAGGATGTTTGATTATTGATTGTTTACTATTTTTAATAACTACATGAATTATGTAAGTGAATGCTTTTAACAGAGTTTGTTTTCAGTGGAGCCTTTTAAACAATGTTTTTTTTTAATCAGTGGAGCCTTTTAGTATCCCATTATAATGATCTAATGAGGCTTTGTCACCTTAACAAGACAAAAATACTGGAAACACTGGAAGGAAATGAAGATATGAACACTGAAAATATGTAATTTGTTAGCAGTAAATGTTCAGAGTGAAGGACATTGAATCTTTGCAGCCTTAGCTCAGACCTTTTTGTGTTTCCATTTGAAAAATCTGAAGTGATTCTGCGTCATGACAAAAACTTCCCACTGAGGGGAGCTCTTGGTTAAGTCGTTGAAGCTTGAACTGAACCCTCAACTATACTGACATCTCTGGTTCCCCTTGCAATAACCAAATAACCAAAAGTGATATCTGATTGTCTGTGGTAATTACAATCTCTTTCATAGTCAATGTCTTCATAAACCAGCAACAACAACATTTCAATGAGATTTTCCTGCTTGAACAGTCTGTTGTGGCTGAAGCAAAAAACATATATTTGCCAAAGCTTTATTAGTTCTTGAGGTAGAAACAGAGCTTGATTGTGGTTGAAGGGATGTCAGAGTGTTTGGAGGTATACTGTGTTGTCATAACATCGTCGGATTGTCGCTACCACGCAATTAAAACCACTCCCTGAAGATGCTGCCGTGCATATACTAAAAGAGAGCGAGAACGAGAGCGAGAAAACAGTACCTCCACTGTTTAAATGCAAATATCTCACAGAGCCGGTCGATAGATATATACGGTAAACACGGATCCATTGAAGAGGGCAGGTGCTTGAATGTTTAGCTCAGGGGCCAAAAGGTCACAGGGTCAAATCTAAAAAAGCAATGCTGATCCTTTAGATCAGTATTGATTGAATTTTGATTGCAGCAGCCCTCCCCCACAATGCTAGAACACTAATGCTTTCAGCCATGCATTTCTCTTTTGATTGTCAGCCATTATCAGCAACTGTGACATCTGCTACTCACAGAGAGAGAGAGAGAGAGAGAGAGAGAGAGAGAGAGAGAGAGAGAGAGAGAGAGAGAGAGAGAGAGAGAGAGAGAAACATACATGGTGGGCTTTCTGAGTGCCACCAAACAGACTGAGTAAAAACCTCCTTTAACATTGTAGTTCATGAAATTTACAGCTGGTTGCACAGAGTAATCGAGGAGAAAGACAACCCTAAATGTAAATGTTTTTTTTTACCCTGGGACTTTTTGTCATAGTTATGGCCTATATGGATTGGCATAGCACCATATTACTGTAGAGACTATTCTGTCCTACAAAGGCAAAACATAGTAACTACATATTTGGTCAGAACTGGGTTAACCCCAGAATCAGACTTTTTGACATCGTACTTTACCATAGAAACCGTTATACCATCAAATGTATATTTTTGGAGGGAAAAAAACATGGAAGATTCATAAAAACTGCGTAGATAGCCTCAGCTAAAGCTAATTTAGCCATTTTTTCCGTGTTTCTTGGAATTGAAAAAACTATTTTGATGCTCCAAAATCAAAGCAAGTTGTTATACCATATAAAAAGACAATAGCTATAGCTTAAATATTAACGGAGAAGGAAAAGGAACACCAGATAAAACTAGTGCTGCTAAATGTTAACTAGCCTAGCTAGCAGAGCAGCAGTAATTGCCTTCTCTGCAGCATCCAACTCTTGTGGAATTTCAAATACTTTAATGTGGTAAGGCTACCTCTATATCACAATTAAAGAGGAATTTATTGAACTACCGTTCAAATGGACAAGATAGCCGAGGAAAAAACATTTTGTTTGAGAATACTGGGTTTTCCCTTGAGATTGTTCAAACATAGAGCGTAACATTCGTATTGTTGTATGTAAGGTCTATGAAAATGATTAATAATCAACATGATTAGCATTGTTTGAGCGATTCAAAGATTGTTATGCCAAAACTACAACAATAAGACCCAGATTGCATTAAAAATATCTAAATTTCCCTGAAATTTCAAATGGCCGTTGTTCAATACTGTAAATGTAGCCATACTGTACTTCATAAAGCTTTGGATAAAAGGTGTCTATCATTATTGTGCATCTGTAAATGACTCTCAACACGACTCAATTGTCCACAGTGAGGAAGCAGCCAGATTTACCTACATTCTTCACTGTAGAAATACACATTTCCTTCCTTTGTAACAAATCTACACCAAGAGCCTAACCAATAACGAAAAAGGGGACACTTGTGCCACCTGCAGCCAACAACTGCAAGTTTGCAGCTGCAAAGTTCTGTATTTTGTGTTGAGTAACTATAAACTTGGGACCTATTGAAATTATTAATAATTATTAATTAAGTGCCTGAGAAAGCTCAATGATCATGAAAAAAAGCTTACAGTTGGTATTGTACAATCACAAACTGAGTTCTGGTTTGAGTAGTTAACAACCACTGAAGGTTAGTGAGACGCAATGATTCTCCATCATTATTTATGTATATAGTGTGATGGCCCCAGCATCCTTTGCCTCGGTCCCGTGTAGTGTGTGTGCGTGTTTGTGTGTGTTGCAGGGTCTTGGTTGGGTGGAGCTGAGGTGCCATTGCGGACATCTGACCAGTTTTCCTAACAGTAGTTATTTTAGCCGACAGGTGATACAAGTGTAAAAATGTAAAACTCAAACACCCACAAAGAAAACAGCAACTATGAGACATAAAGAGCCCCCATGTGGAGAGTCAGCTGCCGGTTAAAATATTTGACAAGAATTCCTCTTTCCTCACTATGGAAACACTATGGTTTTCAGCTTCATTAAGATTTAACACAACCAATAACATCCTGTCTCTGCTTTCAGTTCTGTCCATAGACTGTAGGCCTGTATAAAGATGGGCGACGTCTCTCCACTTCCTCCCACTGTACAAAAGTAAAGCCAAAATATCCCGGAAACTTTCTAATTTTGGAGCCAGAGTCTGCGCAGTAGTGATTGGGCAGTCCCGCCAATACACCCACCTGACCAATTGCGAGTCAATCACAGCTGTCAATCACAACGTTTCACCCCATTTTTATAGCATCAAATAACAAATAAAAACCAAACGTATCAGAAAAACGAACACTTCAACATACATTGAGTGATAAGAACTACCTGATGACAGGAATGACAGAAACCATCTTAGGGAAAATGTGTTTGACGTGTGATTTTTTTTGTTGGATTTATGACCGGTCCTGCAGCCAGCCACCAGGGGGGCAGTCTAGATGTTTTGGCTTCACCTTTACAGTCTATGCATCAACCCCTGGTTCTGCCTCTGACAAACTAACTTAAAATCCAACTAAAGCTTCACTTTTCTTTTTGTAGGATGTATTAAAACAAGTGAGGCTGGACAGTTCACTTCTCACTATTTTATCAAACCTTTAAGAAGAGCATTTCATTATTTTGTGTGTCTTTGAATGAGAGTAATGGTAAAGTAGCCTACTTTACAAAACTGAACAGTGTTTGCGTAGCAGCTGGTGGTGATTTCCCACCGAGAAGCGAGTCCAGAATCAAAGCCGCGACGGCCATCTGGTGATATTTGACTGGAACAGTAAAAACTGATTAGACGGAGGTACTGCTGGCTCTCTGGTCATCTCATGCTGTGTTAAGGCCTCCAAACAGAACCCACATACAAAGCCTGATTTACTTCCTAACGTCAGTAGGAATGAGGCTGCTTTGCGTCGAGGTGGGGTTGGGTGGGTAGAGTAACAATCTTTAACAGTTCAGAGAGGTAACACAGGTTAAAGTTCAAAAAGCTGATAGATTGATTGACTTCAAAATGCAGAAACACAACTACACATGAATGATATGGTATCTCCACTGTGGCAGATTTCACTTTTTATAAATCTAACTGCAGTGAGTGTTTGTACAAACAATAAGACACAAGCAAGCGCTCAGCCGCAGCTATTACCTCTGAGATCACATTGTCAAAATCCCCAATTAAGCAACGTCTAAAAAAATAGTCAGAGGATCACAAGACATTCTCTGTTATATCCTTGACAGCCAGCCTCAAGGAGACCTGGTCCATGTCACAACACAGGATAAGAAGCACTTGGATCAGAAGAAGCACTAAATCATGTAAAACACAAAGCTGAAACAAAAAATAAAATCATCTGTAATCTATAATACAAAACAACAACAAAACGTCTGATACGAGCTGAAGTAACTAAAGTTAATAAGTTGCTCTGAAGCTCAGATAGCGTCTCCTGACACCTGATTGTCCACGTGAGTGTCTCCACAATGACAAGGATTTAGTGGATACACGACTCCTGTGAATTTAAGACAGGAAATCACAGTTTTCCTGCCTCACTCCTGATCCCTGAAGGGCTTTATCTACAAATACAGGCATGCATATGACCTTAAGACAATCACTCCACTAGAAGGCCAAGTTAGAAAAAAAATTAAAATTAAAAATTGATCTTTCCGCAGAGAAAGATGTTAAATACATTGCTCTGTCAAGAGATTGTACAAAGCGATGAGCTGACGGACACCTGAGAACAATCAGAAACGTGTATTATTCACATACGATCTGAAGCCCAAACAGCAACAGTTGATGTGTTGGACTGAGGCTCAGAAAGTCCAGCGTGTTGAGATGCATCGAGCAGGAAAAAAAAACTCAAGAAAGGCTTTAGTTCATTTTCCCTACCTGACCTTAGAAAACAGCGATTTTGAACACTAACTTGACAAACTACCTGCAAGACTGGCACAGATATACATTAAACGGTCCTTATGTCAACAAGCAGATAAGGATTTTAGATCAAAATGAGCCAGCTGTCTCAGGAAGAAGACTGCTTGAATTCATCAGCTACATAGCACTCTAGCTAACTCGCTACTGACGAGACTCTGGTAGCAATAGATAATAGATAAAATGTGTGAAAAAGTGAACCAATATTCTGTTTTCCATTTGTGTTTCACTGGAGAATCTGTGGCATGCCGCAGACCGGCACCGGACTCTTCCAAATCGGGATCCAAAATGGCTGCCATGTGAATAAGGTTTTACACAAAATGAGGTCACAACGGTAAATTGTTATATGCCCTAACGAAACAACATATACCTTTTAAAGCTTTTCTGATTTAAAATAGAGGCTATTCATATTTTCTTTTTATAGAATTCTAAATATATATATATATATATATATATATATATATATATATATATATATATATTTTTTTTTATTTTTTTTTTCCTGCAGTGAGGGGATTGGTAAAGATTTAAATGATAAAACACAGTAAAGAGAATAACAATAATGACAATGAAAAGATAAAATAAAATAAACAAAATCTCTCCCCTAGAGGATAAAACATTGCTGTCAATCAGTAGCTGTGTTTGTGTGTGTAAACAGTGCATTAACCTTCCTAGTTATTACCTTCTCTTTTGTTCTCCAACAATCTGTACATTTATGCAGAAATAAATAATTTACAGGTTGTGCATACATATTTGTTTAGCATATACTGGCTCTCAGTTGAGATATTCTTTTTTTTTCCGAAATCATTTTGGCTATGAAGAACAAAAGAGGCGAGTTGGTGAGCGAAAACCTGAGATAGTGTACTTCAAGTGATCGGAGTTTCAGTTTGTGTCTTTCTGTACAGTTGATGGTTCTTCTCTTTTTGGCATAGATTATGTAGAAAATGAGGTTGATTTTTGGCTTTACTTAGCGTGGTACTTAAAAAAAAGAAGGGGAAAGGCCAGTTAAGACAACAGGTTGCTGGAGGTTGAGGATGAGGTTGAGGTAGGTGTGTTCTGCTGCTGCTGTGGAGCAACACGACTGCTGACCGTCTTGTTGGAGACGGACGTTCCTGCTGCTGCCTGAGCAAAAAGAACGCCTGGACAGGAAGATACAACAAACACAAAAAAAGGTTAGAGGTATTCTAAAAGGTTAGAATACAAAGTTTGCCGGTTTAATTTTGTTCAATTTTAAAATAAAGCTTAAAGGACTAGTTAACATTTGCTTTCTTTATAAGATTAGTCAACACTTTGGGATTTTTTTTTAACTTTCTTTCTTTTCTTTAGATGAAAAAAAAGTTCTCTGTCCTCTGTGCACACGGTAATCATTGAAGGCATTTTATGAACTCCTCGCTTGTCCTGTCGGACCCTAGTGCGTAGTAAGAGGACAATGTTAAGAGGGATTTTCTTACGAAAATCAATATGAAACTAGAAAAGTGAGTGGGATACAAATTTTAAATTGGGGAGTGGAAATTACCTAACCTGGTAGTCATACTGTGACAAAAAGACTAAGGGATTTTTTTTTTTTTTTTACAATATGGGACCTTTAAAGTAAAGTACATATTTACTAAGAAGAAAGATGAACCTGTGGCACATGACAGCGATACTCACCAGTGTACACCACTCCATTGAGCTCCACTGACATGCTGATGCTGCTTGTGCCGTTTGTGGTAAGGTTCAGGGCCGAGTCCTGCCTGCTATCTATAAGAAAGAAAAACCACAAAGTAGAGTCGTGTTAAATAAAACTGTAGTTTTATTCAGTTTAAAGACTACAAGATGTCTTTGTAACACCAGTCCAGAGTTGACTTCTCCCGTAACTATCTACAAACCAAAAGAGCAACTCAAATACACAATACTCTCTGACAGCACAATTGTACGAATTTGCAAAAACATCCAATTCTACCTTTCTCTGAAGTCACCTGTATAATCAGTACTGAGAAACAGTTTGCGTGTTCAATCAGATAGACATCAACCAACACAAACTCTGCTATAAGATCTAAGTGTTTGAAAGCAGAAGGGAATCCCAGCTCAGACAAACACACATGTATTGTATATGTATGCATGCTGCTTCTATAAGCTAAACAGGTCAACATATAGGCCCGCTGTGGGTTACTTCCTCACTGTTGGGTACTGTGGTTTGTGGTAAAATGACAAGAGTGTATTGAGATACCAACTGCCAGGAAGAGGGAGAGTGTGTGAAATCCAGGTCATGTAAATTCTGGGGTAAAACAATGAAATGTAAAACCCAGAGCAGATGTGATGTGGTAATAATAAATTGTTTTGTTTTTTATTTCAGATTCTTAGAACATTTTCTTCAGAGGTAGATCTCTCTGGAAGATCATACTTTGTGCTGACTGATTATTGTAATTCTTAAATGAATATTGATGTCTGTTGAACCAAATGACCCTGTTTATATCTGCTGCCTGGCACTCTGATGGAAATACATGGCCAAGTATGAACTTTCTTAAATTCAACAGAGATAATAAAAACCAAAAACGTTTATATTATATTGTCAGACCAAAGACGATATCTACTTTAATCAGAACAAAAGTCATCAATCATAGATTTGGAAATTACTGTTGAAGTTGACATCAGTGTGTTCTTCTGTCTGAAAAAGAACCTCTAAAGTTTGACCTTTTGAGCTCAGCAGATGTAAGAAAGCTTGTTCACACTTTTATCTTATGTTGATTTGATAGTGGAAGAATTTCCACAGGGGAGCACAGCACTTCTTCATCTGATGTGAAAAATCATGTCTGACTGGTTGTTTTGTTCTACTCATGTTCTGAATATATCAGAAACTGACAGTGTGTTCAGTACCTTGGTTATTGATGCGGATGTTCATGGGTATCTGAGCGGTCATGGCCAGCAGGTTGTGTTGCAGAGCTCTCTGCAGCAGTCGGTGGTGTTCCTCGGCCGACAGCGCCATTTTTTTCTCTGGTGGCTCGCCGGCCTCCAGTTTGTCCCTCAGCTGCTCCAGAGCCGCCATCTGAGCTGCCTGAGCTGCCGCTACCTGCACAGCAGCCACCGTGTGGCCTGCAAGGCCCGCTGGCAGACGAGCCACACCGAGGCCCGGCAGTGGCTGGCCTCCTTCCTCTTCTGGCCGGACACAACAGAGAGGAAGAGAGGGGGCAAACTTCAACTCAAATACAACTGAATATGATGGGTTATCCAGGCAAAATATAAAATATGTTACTCCCAGACAACACTGACAGAAAACCAGCTGGTCTGAGATACTAATGTATGTTACTGTGTATTAAGATCGCTTAAAGCAGAGAGGAGAGCAAATTCATTTCTATTAAATGGGAAAGATGAAGATTTGAGCTTCCTACTCAAACATGTTCACCACATCTGCTTCCTAGCAGTAAATATATTGCTTTGAAACTCAAGATTTGGTAACATCTGATATGAAGGATTGATATTTTCATTTAAAAATGATACAGACAAGTTGGAATCATTTTTAACACATTTCTTATCACAATTTTGAGCAATGTAAAAAAAAGATTACAAAGCCAAAATCAACAGTCAGTCTCTCAAAATGAACTCTTTCCTGCTTTCCAGGCGTCAAACATCGACTCCAACAGTTAACCCATGTAATGTGATGTGAGTGTATTCTCACCTTTCTTGATCTTCTGGATGGGGGTAAGCGAGGCCCCGTTGGTGCCAACCGTCAGACCCACACTGGCTGAGGGGAGCTTCGGTGAGGAGAGCATGGTGGGCGTCCCGTTGGGCGAATAGGTAAATAGGGAGCTGCCAAAGCTCTGTCGGCGGCCCTCCCGCCGATTACTGTCGATGGCTGCCTGGAGCTCGTTGGGGTTGCTCAGACTCCTCTTATCACATTCGTATGGGTATAGGTACTTCATGTATCTGAAAGGAACACAATGTGTTTATGTTTCACTAAAGGCCTGTTAGCATAGGAATGTCCTGAGCTTTAACCTACTGGTGAAAATGTCAACTTGTTCCTAAAACTTGAAGAAGCTTTAATTTGAAACTCTTGGGATGGGTGGGATGAACCTTTAGTCAACTTAAAGGGATATTTCGCTAATTTTACACATCAAGATCAGTTTTCTATGCTACTTAGCACATAAATACAGTTGTATTATGTCTTCTAAAAAATAACCCGTAATGATGTCTACACTGCTTCTACGCACCCATCACTGGCTGCTCAAATCCAGTTCAAGACACTGCTACTTGCTTACTGTGCTGTGAATGGCTCTGTCTATCCTACATCCAGGACATGGTCAAACCATACGCACCAGCCCGTCTAAGGTTATGATTATTGTGAATGCTAGCAATAGCTGAGTGAACGTTAGCTGTGCTAAGTTTTGCAATAACGGCACAGAAGCAAAGCAATGTAACTACTATGGACAACATGTTAGGCAGGGGTAACGTTAGACCAGCAACTCCCATGTTCTGCGAGGTGAAATTCATGTTTTTGTCAATGGAGTTTTTAAGAGAGCAATAACTGCTTCAGTTCCCTCGGAAAGGGCTGTCTGACGGCAAGGTAAAGGGGTGAAAATATTCTAAATATAGCATAAGCTTAAACTTATTTAGATTTTTTTAGGTGGTCCTTTTTTTAGATGGCTAAAATAGGTTCTGCTGGTAACCCCATCCACAGCAGTACATATCGCTCTATTAAAAAAACCACCACACTCCTTTGACACCTTGCAGAACACAGGAGATGCTATCGCTGCCTTGATCAGTTAGCTACATACTTACCCAACTATAAAAACTTATTTTTGTAACAAACAATAATGAACACCTCTATCATTACTAATAATTTAATCATAAAATAAATAAAAACAAAACAATATACAAAAAATTGCATTGATAACCACTACAATCCAAATTCAAGGGTGATTACCATATACACAATTTTATGAAACAAAAACATTTCTTAAAGATATCATAAAAGTTTAGAGTTTCCAAAAGCCACCTGGGAGACACACCAAACATGTGGAAGAAGGTGCTGTGGTCAGATGAACCAAAATCAAACTTTTGGCAACAATGCAAAACGTTATGTTTGGCGAAAAGCAACACAGCTCATCACCCTGAACACACCATCCCCACTGTCAAACATGGTGGTGGCAGCATCATGGTTTGGCCTGCTTTTCTTCAGCAGGGACAGGGAAGATGGTTAAAATTGATGGGAAGATGGATGGAGCCAAATACAACCATTCTGGAAGAAAACCTGATGGAGTCTGCAAAAGACCTGAACTGGGACGAGATTTGTCTTCCAACAAGACAATGATCCAAAACATAAAGCAAAATCTACAATGGAATGGTTCACAATAAACATATCCAGGTGTTAGAATGGCCAAGTCAAAGTCAGACCTGAATCAATCGAGAATCTGTGGAAAGAACTGAAAACTGCTGTTCACAAACGCTTCCATCCAACCTCACTGAGCTTGAGCTGTTTTGCAAGGAGGAATGGGCAAAAATGTCAGCTCTCGATGTGCAAAACTGATAGAGACATACCCCAAGCGACTTACAGCTGTAATCGCAGCAAAAGGTGGCGCTACAAAGTATTAACTTAGGGGGCTGAATAATTTTGCACTTCAATATTTCAGTTTTTATTTGTTTAAAAGGTTTGAAATATCCAATAAATTTCGTTCCACTTCATGATTGTGTCCCACTTGTTGTTGATTCTTCACAAAAAATTACAGTTTTATATCTTTATGTTTGAGGCCTGAAATGTGGCAAAAGGTCGAAAAGTTCAAGGGGGCCGAATACTTTCGCAAGGCACTGTAGTTAGTTAGTGTTACTGTGTGACTTTGGTTCGTGTTATTGTGACTTTCGGATCCGACCTATCATGGCGTCCAAAGCAGTATGGCATCCAAAGCATTGCTTAGCTTCTTGTCTGTTTCTCCAAACATGGAGCTGTGCGCAATAAAAAAAGTAACTCGCCCTTTAATCATAGAAGATATCGAGTGATTGACAATAACTAGATGGGATAGAATAATTAACTAAATAACGGCACAAGAATCTTGAAAATGCAGGTCTCATTCTCGTTAGAACTGATCTGCGGTGCAGCTAATAAGGAGTGAGAACGTACTGCAATATGAACCAATAACAGGAAATGACTTGAAACATAGGGGTTAATTGGTCAAACGAAATGGATGTTGACCAGCAGCTCCACATGCTTGAAATCGCTTAGCAGAACAAAAGGATTATGGGTATGAGAGTTGTGGCCGACTATAGAAACACAAATCAGTTGTGTTATTGATCTCTGAGCAAGATTAAAGCAACCAAAACGGTCAAATAAAATAGCTACTTGTAAGTTTTGATTACAGGCCCTTGTGGCTCGTAACTGACAGTGTGAATCCAAACAAACCAAACACACCAATGTAACTGAGTAACATTTCAGCTACACTACAAAGTGTGTGTGTGTGTGTGTGTGTGTGTGTTAGGGATCGACCAATATGGATTTTTTCTTAGCCAATGACCAATACGGGCTACTGATTTTCTTGAGCTGATATTTGGAGCCGATACTGCTTTTTCTCCCTCAATTTACATCATAAAAATGTAAACCCTGCCACACTGGACTAGTTTTCGGAATCATTTCTTTAAAAATAATAAACAAAAACACAGATCACTGTCACTTCTGCAATCATCTTACATTCATATCACCCAAATAATGTGTGCAATGTGCATCATATGCATGGGTGCACTGCATATGGTTAACTGTACAACACAGCCTTGATGATGCATTGCTTGCTGACATATTATAAGACGGATATAATCAGGTCATCACAAAATGTCCTTTGTCAACACATTTAAATAATTTAAGAAAACAATAAACCTGAAAAGTAGCCATTGAAATAAAGTGCTTATTTGTAATTTAAGACTTACGAATTTAAGATTAAGCCTGCCAGGCTTCCAGCACCAGCACTCTGCTAGTGGAGGAGGGGCAGTGCACGGTCTGCACGTGAACTGCACATTGACATATATATAATGGACCAATAGACCCCGTTGCTCTGGACGGAGACCAGTGAAGGCTGTTAGAAGCACTTTTCCGGTGATCTCTTGCTTTACTGCGCAGCCTCCAACTGAGAGAGATAACGTAAATGTGACGTGAGCAACCTGTCTGAAAGTTGGAAGTCTTCTAGTAGCTGTGCCAAGAGAAATCTCAATCATTCCCAATCTTAAAGAGACGGAGAGTAGGTATATGTAAGGAGATAACATAAGCACAGGCTAATTATTGCTAACTAACATGCTAGTTAACATTAGTAATTAAACCTAAACAGCTAACGTAAGTCGAAACTGCCTGCGAGCTTCTCCTGTACTATACGGTAATTCCTCTACTGTGCGACAGTAAGTCACTTGGTTATGACACAATCGTTAGCCTATTTTTACAAAAACGTCTGCTAGGGAGCCATAACGTGAGGTACAAGGTAATGGAGCCTTTTATACATTGTCGTGTTTCTTTAGAACTAAACAACAGACAAATAGAGTCTTTAAATGCTTCAGATGTAAAGTTATTCACAGTCAAGTGACGTAAAAAAAAAAGGTCAGTGGAATGCTAACAGGAGGTGATACCTTTGTAGCAACAAAATGGTGCCATCGGAGGTTCGAGTTCTGAAGCGAAGCTAACCCCCTTGGAACTGCAGCGTCTCCAGCAACACAGAGCTGCCTGTGGATGGCGGTCTGTAAATAATGCCGAGAAAAAACTATCGGCGAACGCAGCAGCCACGTATCGGCTGATGCTGATACACGTAAAGACACAAATATTGGTCCGATATATCGGCCGGCCGATAAAATCGGTCTATCACTAGTGTGTGTGTGTGTGTGTGTGTGTGTGTGTGTATGTGTGTGTGTACTGACTGTGTGCGGAGGGTGAAGGCTGCACTGGTGATTGAGGTAGGCAGGTTGAGTCCCTTGGTGATCTCCCTCCACAGTTTTTTGTTGATGACCTCCACCAGGCCGCCCTTCTCTGTCACCAGCATGTAGAGCATGTACAGATCCAGAACCTGCTTGGCCATGATGGGAATACGATTCACTGGGGTTCCTGTAATAACAACACACACACACACACACACACACACACACACACACACAGGAGAAAGGTCATCCAGAAATAATAAAAATAACACACTCACAGCGAGGAGCAGACCAGTGAGACCATATTACACATTACAATAGTTTGAGCTTCCCTTCATTGTCTCCCGACCCATGTCAGATCAGACTTTAAGGTGCTTCTGATGACTTGGGCACGTCCCTTCCTACCTGTCTAATTTCCTTAAACCTTACTTACTACTACTCGAATCAGGACTCTCCGATATCCGAATACATTCCTCCTGTCTGTCCCCAGTGTTTAAAAAAAAAAAAGTCAGCAGACCACGGGGCCTTTAACTATTGGGCCCCCTTTCTCTAGGAATAACCTCCCTATGGACATCAGACCATCTGTTTCTGTTGAGGCCTTTAAATCCAAACTCAAAACTCATCTTTTTGCCTTGACTTTCAATTAGTTGCTCATTCTTTCATTATCCAGCTGGTGGGTTGGTCTCAGTCTCAATGTATCATTTTAAGGCCAGTAGTCCTACCGACCAGAATAATATTAATTTGTTGTTTGTGCCCCACAAGCTCTCTCTCTCTCTCTCTCTCTCTCTCTCTCTCTCTCTAATTCAATTGGCATGAACAAAAAAAACATATTACCAAAAAAATAATGGCTGATTTAATGCTGTACAGATTGCAAAGCCCCTGGGACAAATTTGTGATTCAGCCATAAATCTCTCCCTCTGTTTGTTTCATTCTCCTATCTGTGTGAATGATGTGCTTCAGTTTTGCCTCTTGTGCGTTTGTGTAGCCTGTCCTCTTTCCAGGTTACACGGTGAACTCTTTTTCATATATTTCATTTGGATTGTCTATATATTGAAATTGTATTATATTGGTCTATTCTGTATTCACAACATCTATGGCACGTCTGTCCGTCCTTGGAGAGAAATCCCTCCTCAGTTGCTCTTCCTAAAGGTTCTTCTATTTGTTTCTCCCATTAAAGGGTTTGTTTGGGTTTTTCTTTATGCAAAGCGAGAGTCGAAAAGGACAGAGGGTGTCGTATGCTGTACAGATTGTAAAGCCCCCTGAGGCAAATTCATGATTTGTGATATTGGGATATATAAATAAAATTAACTTGACATGAGCTTCAGTCCATTAAATTTAGTTTAATTTTAACTAATTAAATTTAGAATTTGTGTTTTAATTCTTGTTAATGTTACTCAACCTGACAAAGTTTTCTTCAAACCAGAGATGACATGCGTGTCAGTTAATGAAAAAACAAATATGAAACAAAATGCCTTGGGGCAAGACCTAATCAATACATTCAATTTTGTATTAAGCTGTGACAAATGTCCTTTTTCCCAGCAAGGAAAATCAAAGGCTTTATGAATCTTTTAATCAAGTTATATCCATTTAAACACCAAGTGATCCCAAACCCAATCTTCAGTCCCACCTTTGACATGAAATATGATCAATCCTTGATTTGCATATTAGGGAGTGATGCCTCAGTTATCAGTACAACCTGCAGATGGAGCTCTCAGATTCTCAGAGCGGACTTGGCAGATCCACCCTTTGCCGGTGGCTGACACTCTGAACATTTAGTACTGTTCTTGTCAATTTGTCAGCAGCACATGTTTGACGTCTCATGTCATGGCCTGCTGATCAGATTAATTCAGCCATAAATCAACTTGTCGAATTAACATGGCTGTTCTGTATTTATGAGAGAAGGAAGATCTGTTTGATTCCGATACATGCAAATACAATATTGCACAATCAGTATGATTTGTTGTCCGGGTGAAGACAAAATGGGATTTTGTTTTTGGAATAGTTTGCAGTTGCAGTTTTGATGTTGTGTGTGTCACCAATGTGAAAAGCCTGCATGGTGGCATGTGTGTGTGTGTGTTTGTGCGTGTGCGCGCGTGTGTGTGTGTGTGTGTGTGTGGGGCCGTGTGGACAAGCACCAGGATGGGAAGGTAAACCAATCCATTCCTATGCATTAATATGATGCGTCTCTTCTAGTTATAGCCTAGGAACGACATGAGGTTGCACAACCATTAAGCAATCATCTCCGAAACGAATAACGACCCCACCCATGTGAGTGAAAAATGAGTAGATGGTGCTGTGTCATATGTCAGAGAGAGCGATAGAGAGAGAGAGAGAGAGAGAGAGAGAGAGAGAGGTGGGCTGTATATATCCAACTATTAAGAGTCTCTGTATGACACTAGGTGGATATAAAGCGAGGAGATATAATATGGTAACATAAGAAACTGAATAAATGTAGGTGTACTTCAATGAGTAAGAGCCAATGTGGTGTACTGATGTACTGTGTTTATTTCACACATGCATGCACACACACGCACACAGTAACATACCTCTTTTTTGCATGAAGCTGAAGAGGTCATCCAGAAACTCTTTCCTCTTTGGGTCTCTATCCAGTTCATACAGCTGTGGAGAGGAAGAGGAGAATGATGAAGATGAAGCAATAACTTATGGTTTTGTATCAAATACAAATGTTTGAGATCTGAAAGAAGAATACCGGGGTATTCTGCAGTCACAAAAGCAAAATGTAATGACGCATCAGATAGCTGATATAAATGTCCTCAATGCTCCCGCTGTTACTATGACAATTTGTCACTTTTAAATGTCACATGGAGATTCATCCTTAAAGATCTGTCATGAGAAACTAATCAGTTGCCCTCTGATCATTAGAGGAGATGACAGAGAGAGAAATGCTGTGGGCCAGTTTGGCTTGATGAGAACCTGATGTGGGTCCAGCTGCTAGCGGGGCCCCGTGCTCTGGAAAAGTTCGGTGAAAGTTAGCAGTAAAAGTGGGGCGCCAACTCTGGGGAGTACAGTGAGGCCATTGTAGCCTGTGGTTGTTTTTCCAGCCTATAGTTTGCCAGTGTGATAGTGAAATATCTTGTTGGAGGTCTTTCTATTTATGTGTCACACACTTGATCCTAACAGTTAACGAGTGAGTAAGCAGTGGTACAGCCTCAGTATTGCACTCGAGGCATTCGCAGTTATATCTACAACTACATATCACACAGTATCTATGTGAGATCATTGAGTTTCATAATCTGTTATTGAAAATAGCAGGTTGTGAAACACAGGCAGTGTATTGTTACTACACAGACACAACAGTGAGCAGGCAAAGCCACACCTAACCCTGATGATGTACTGTACTCCAGTGAAGAGCATTCCATATCACATCACTGGAAAGCATTAACGTCACAGCACATAACTTACAGACGTTACCATTACATACTAGAGCTGAAGACATGAATTGTTGGACAGAAAACTAAATCGGCAACTGTTTCCATAACTGATTTAGGCAAAAAATGTTCTAGTCTGAGCCTCTCAATATTGTGAAGATTTACTGCTATATTTTGTCTAGCAATAAGTGAATATCTTAGGGTTTTGGACTGTTGGTAGGACAGAACAAGCAACTCGAAGATGTGGGCTTTAGGAAATTGAGATGGCCATTTTCCACTTTTTTTCCGATATTATATATAACAAATGTCCGTCCTATGTATAAATGACCAACACTGAAAAACTGTTAAAATGTGCAGCTCAACAGTCTGGCACGCCCAGTTTGAATTCTTCATTTTAGGGCTGTAACAGAAAGTCTGCTGCTTATTTCCTTCATCCGCCAAGGAGGTTATGTTTTTGCTTGATTTATCTGTTTGTTTGTTAGCAGGATTACGGAAAAACTAATTGCACCGATTTTCATTAAATTGGTTGGAAGGATGTAGCATGGGCCAAACATGAACCCATTTAAATTTGGAGCGAATCTGAATCCCGGGGCGGATACACAAATTATTTTTCACATTCGCTTACAGTGCCAGATAGGCATTTGTTCTTCATTCATGTGGTGTCGGAATAATCGGAAAAATAGTTTCTGACTGGGACAATTCACACTTCTCAGAGCCCAAGATGTCGTCTTTAAATAGCTTGTCTTGTCCGACCAACATTCCAAAAACCTTAAGATGTTAAGCTTACAATCAGATTACACAGAAAAGCAGAAAAATCTTCACACTGGAGAATAAAATAATCAAATAACCAAATAGTTGCCTGTTAATTAGCTAATGTATTGATTGGCTTATTGTTGCAGCTCTATTAGGGCTTTCCAATATTATCGTGTCACATGTATTGGCTGCATCACTGATAAAACATGAACGAGCCTGTATGCGCTAAAACTCAAACAAGGAGTCTTATAGAAGAAATGGAATCCTTATTTGACATTTGACTGAGATTTGCATACTGATATTAATTCTGACTTACTTGACACTAACCACTAGCAGCTACTCCGCCAAGTGAAAGTGAATAAAACTAATTGCAATCAGTTACTGAAAGATTTCTGCGTTTGCTTTAAAGCACTAAGCCAGAGAAAATGAAAGGCCTGTCAAGCTGAACACTGGTATGATTGGTGACCGTAGTGGCCTCTTACCACTAACAGACTGCCCCTCGTTGTGGCGTTCAGCCCTCATTAGTGACACCAAGCTGCCATAAGATCTTATATTCTAGTAGGTAGGGGGGACAGAGGGGTCGAGACTAAACAGGGTTGATGTGGGGGGATGCCGGCTAATGTACAGGCCTGCTGGAGGTAAGGGGGAGTTTTAAGTACAGGATGCATGCATTTAGTGAAGTGCCGCACCATAAATCTTGTAATTTACCCCCCCAACTACAATCCCCCAATGTAGCTTTATTTGCCATTTGCTCTCCCTCCCCTCCCCCTCTCTTTGTCCTGATCACACAAACAAATATTAGTGGCGGTGGTGGGAGCGCTGTATAAAGGGGGCTAACGCTCAGATCCCAGTAGCTCCAGATTTGGTAACATGGCATGAAAAAGGTTTCTGAAATAACTAAATGCCGTTCAACCACTTTTCTAAAATGACACCTGCATTACGCAACTCTGAATGAACTATTAAAGCTGGAGATTTTCATGCAGGCAGCATTACAGTGTTGACAAACAGATCAGTGGGTTGATTAGTTTTAGTGTTTCCCTGCCAACTGAAGGGGTTGTCGGTCGACAGTGAAGTGTAAACTGTGTTAACACACTCACAGTATCCCTCTTACTAATACATATCCAGTTTCAAGTCTCACTCGGTATTCGCTGTTAACACGGACACGGTATCCTGCTTTGTATTGATGAACATGTGACCAAAATCAAAATTCAAGGAATTTTCAAGGATTTTCCAGGCCCAATTCCCTCAAACTCAAGGACCCAACATGGCAGTTTAAGACACGGATCAAGGTTAATTACTGTTACAACACTGAGCATTGTTATATGAGAACTAGCAGGCTTTTCAGAAACTCACAAACAACAATTAAAGGGGAACTATGCAGTTTTTTTGTTTGTTTAATGTACCTTAACTGAACAGCTTCAGAGTTATTGAAATGGTTATATGACTTTTTTCGAGTTGAATGGTGGTCGTCTCGCTCCCCCCTAGCGCCTGTGAGCGGAAAACCCACCCTTGCAACTTTCGGCCGGCGAGTCGCCGGCCTCAGCGTCAGGAAGTATTGCGTGATATCAGGTCTCGCAATGTAACAAATTGCTTAACGGCACTGCACACATACGCCCATTCAGGAACCGGCTAACAAGGTAGTGATGGAGTTTTTCACACTATTGTTATGGCTGAGCCGGCAAAAAAGAAGCAGAAAGATAGGAAAGCATTGTTGGAGGAACAGAGAAAGAGGAAACGGCAGACTGACCGAGTGAGGAGTCAGACACAAGTAAACATAGGAGCTGGCAAATATCTATTCCGATGCTGTAGGGGGAGCTCTATAGAGAAACCTGCCAGCAAAAAGCGAGAAATGGCCAAAACTGCATAGCGCCCCTTTAAAAAGAGAGACTTGAATGAGTGAACACTTCTCACAGCGTAGCAAAACAATTTATAGCCTATTTACTAACGTTGGGAACAAAAATATCAAAAGAAAACCTCAATTTCTATTCTTGCACAAAATATATAAATTCAAGCACTTTCATAAATGACAGTATTCGGGATACAGAGATGCCATTGCCTTGTGATGCGTATATCACATCAGCATATGGAAGCATTTTTTTGGCCAGGTTTCTGTAAGCAATGTGAAATTTTACCTACACTGCCTGTTACAATCCAATAATTGAGATATGACTAGATTAATTTACATAATATTTACATGAACTGCAATATTCTTTAGTTATTTCAATTAATACTCCAAATAGGAAAGGCCTTTGAAGTTTACTTTTCTAATTACCTTACCTAATTTAAGTCCTGTTTACACCTCTATCAAATCCTGACTATCGCAATTTTCACACATACAGCAATCAAACTGCTAAATGATGCATTTAGTATGCATTTGTATAGCTGTAACAAAAACAGCCTGAAGCTAAGTATTTCTGACAACACTGGATAGAAGGTAAACCATGTTAGCACCATGACAGACAGGTTGGGTGTGGAGTTAAAAACCCGGAAGTAAACTGATGCTGTAACATGCTTTAGATGCTCAGACATGCTCTGTAGTAGAACCAGTTTCATCCAAATATTGTCTAATTAAGAATGATGTCAGTAGTTGGATTAATCTGGTTCATGTACTGTAAATATAGTCACTGATAAAGATCGACATCTTGATCAAACACCATGATGTAAAAGAACAGGTGGAACATAACAGGAGTCGTGCTTTAAAAGAAGGAAAATCAAAAGAAAAAGCACTAAACAGTGTTTACATCAATTAACATCAAATGCAAACAGGGTTTGTGTAGTGGCTGCAAATGTACACATCATTTTTCATACAATACACTCACTTTAAATATGTCAACCTGCGGCTCGGCAGAAGCTGGTAATGGACCAGCTGCATTATGGAAAGCAATAGCTGTTATTGGTAAAGGGTTGGAGTCTGCAAATGTGACAACATCAGAGTACCTGGTTGACTGAAAGCAGCCAATCAGGATCCTGTCCAACCGGCACGACCATGCCACCACTTACTATATCTCTCTCGTCTGTCTATCCTTTTCTCTCTCTTCTCTGGTTTTACTTTCTGTCTTTTACACTCTTCTATCTTTCTCTCTCAGTCTTCCCTCTAATTCTGTTTGTCTGTTCCATCCGTCAGCTCTACGTATATAACCCTTATAAACATTATACTGTATGTCCCCTTTCACCACCCACTACACGCACGCACGCACGCACGCACGCACGCACGCAGGACTATGGTTAACTGCTCCTCAGATCTAAATCGATAAATTGTTAAAATGGAGACAGCTAGCTAGACAATCTGTCGAATCTGAGTTTTCTGTTGCACGACTAAAACAACCTTTGAACGTACACGTTCCACCAAAACAAGTTCCTTCCCGAGGCTATTTTGCAGAGGCATTGTCGGACGCATAGCACCGCCCAAGACGATTGTGATTGGTTTAAAGAAATGTCAATAAACCAGAACACGTTTTTTCCCATCCCGGAATGCTGTGTGGACTAGCCAGACCCTCCTCCGCAGGGCTGTGGACAAATCTTCATTAGCGACACCAGCATTCACACCCAGTTAGATAAACAACTAACTAGGCCAACAGGTAATGATTGGAGCCAGTTAACGCTCCTTCACCAAAGAAGACTTCCAATTTCTAGATCATAGGTTCTCTGCATCTTCTTCCACACTTAAAACTAATAATAGGCCACAATTAGATTATACAGATCTTGTGTTATATCACTTAGAATTAACATCAAATGCAAAATTTTGTTCTGGTGACAAATGGTGATAGTAGAAAGAGAACCATATGCTGTATTGTAGTTAGCTGCTAAAATGACGAGACCTCAGACTTCACAGCCACATTTGAACAGGTGTTTAGTGTTTTACTGTTGTAGTTTCCCAGCCTGGCTGTGCATGTAGGTCAGCGTCAGCCTGTCTGCAGATAAATTAATAAAACAGTCCAGAAAACAAAGTGGTTTTATACTGCAAATAATCAGTAACCAAATAGCAGCCTGTTGCTGCAGCTTTGCCACCATCAAAGTGGTGGCGGTAGGTGATACTGAAAAGGGGGGAAGGGGGGACTGTATGTGTGAGAAGGGAGGGGTTCCCTTCACTGTTAATGCAAATGGCAGTTAGGGAGCCAGTGGCACACAAGTGTCACATAGCACACAATACAGGCTTTGCAACTGAAAACCAAAACTGAGAGGAGACCAGGGTATCGTCTACATGCTCCTTCACACCTGCCAATCACCTTGTGGTCAGGCTGACACACACAAAAACATGTACACACAAACACACTCTGGATCAAAAAAGTTTGAAAAGAAAAAAGTTATGACTAAAACTCAGCTTTTACTTTTTCTGCAACAGTCACCATTACAATTCTAGGACTGGATGACTTCTCATTAGTTTATTCTTTGCGATGTTTGGCCAAAATCCTGTTGCTTTGAATGTCATTTTTCAGGTAGAACTGGCTTCTCAGAGGAAGCGTGATGCCTGCACGGCACACTGATTCACAAACATGTAGTCACTACATGCCAATGACTGTGAAAGAGGTCTTTTGGCATGTAGATTGGAAAATTTCCAACAAACTCTCTTGCGCACTTATTGCTAGTGTGCCCTTGGTTGAGCTACCGCGTGCCAATGGTGGCACACATGCCTAAGGTTGCTGACCCCTGATGTAGTGGGTTACAAGTTCCTCTTTATACAGACTAAAAGAGTGAAAATTAAATATTACAATCACCTAAATATGTTTACCATAACACCATCACAGAGCAAACCATACAACTGCAAACTATACTGTTTATACTGGCTAAGCCCATTAAGCAAGGTGCAGCAATAATATATAAGCTCGATATCATGAGCTTCAGCTTTTAATTTATTTCTTTGAATCAATTCCAATAAAGTGGTTGATTAATGCCTTTTGTTAAGTTTTTAATACTGAAATGAGTGGCTCTGTTTGGTTGTGTTATTAGAGGTAGCTATAGAACATACACGAGTTGAGCCCTTGAATGTGCTTATAACACTTTTAAGGACTGTCCTTCAGGGGTGCAGAGTGATAACTTTAAGGGTGCATAATGTGTTTTATTTAATGGAGGTGTATTTTTACTGCGGTTGTTACACAGAGCAGAAACCAGGTTTACACTGAGACTAAATCCCCTTTAACCTAATGCTGGAGGACAAGTTTCACAACTTCATATTAATCCTTGAGTTGTTTCTTCTCATGAAAGAGCTTAGAATGATTAGTAGGCCTACTTGTTTTCTACATGTCCTCTTGCCTAAATTTAAATGGAAAAATGGTGCTGACTCTTTTATGCAAGGTTGCAGCTTGTTACACTTTAAAAAAAAGCTGTACTTGTACAGACAGTTCCCCAATACGTGAGATAAATTATGTTTCTTTCCCAGCCACATTCACTAACATGAAGGCACGCCGGACAGGCTATCAAAACAAAGAACAGAGAAGCTCACAGACAGTGTGACTTCATTCTCTGCTCAGGACGCCTTTAATATATTTTTACATAGCAAATATGTGTTTGCTATATTAATGTTCTGACTATCAAGTACAGCTCCTTTAAGTACAATTATATCAAATAACAAAAATTCACAATGATGAATGGTGGACTCTCACAGAGCAGACTCACATACTCACACACACACACATAATGTGTGACAGTGGGGGAAGGTATGTATAGGGAAAGTGGAGAGGGGGGTCTTGATACAGTTCATGAACACATGATCAGCCATTTCAAACACAGCATTGTTCCCTTTTATGAGTATGAGTACTCCCACAAAGAAAATAAAGTGCCATAGCTTGTACTTTAATCCCACAATGCAATGCTCTGCCTGAGGGAATAGATGATAAAATTATCTTGAAGGACAATTAAAAAATATCTCTATTTATTTTCTAGAAGGAGGATATTGTAGGTAAAAGAACTAAAATATAGCAGAGATCTTCTCTGATAGTGAAAGTGGTTCATCAGCTTTTGGGTTCAGTTTGGCCTCAGAACACAGTTTCTTCTGTGACAGAAGGAATTTCAGTGAGTGGGGTCAGCCCATAATTCAATTTTACTGCAAAGAAGGCAATACTCGGACTATTGAAGCTCTTATCTGATTACCTTCATCACAGTAAGGTCATAAACAGAGCAGGCAGTTAACACAGCCAAGGATTCTGCTGAATCTCTCCACTATTTTAGGCACAAAACACTGCAGTCACATTTTTTTTTTTTCCATCAAAAGATCCTGGTCAAAGTCACGAAGACACAGTGACACCCAATTTACAAAACACACGACATGGTGTACTGCAATGCAGGAGACAAGCGGAGAGCTGCCATTTTTGTTCTTTTTTGGATCATTATATTGATAAGATTGGACTTTTATTTTATTGAAAATAGCCAACTTAAGCCGTTTTCACATATATACTCCGGACTATGTCCGAGGAATTAGGTCCCTATTAGATATTCATAGTTTTGGTCATAAACAACAGAGTCTCTTGCCGTTCCTTGAATTTTTTTGATGATTTCGGCATCAATCTCGCTGTCAATTTTTACACATTCGGCGCAATCGGAGTTTACACAGATTTTGTACTAGGGAGCTGGCAGGGTAAACACCGTTTGATGTCCAATTTGACGGATTTGGACATTTGCGTTGTCACATACGGCTCAACCGGGTAATGTCTAGATGATTTCAGGTTTGTAGTGCATGTGTGAAAGCGGCTTTACAGGTTTTGCTGAGCATGACCGAGTCAGCCTCTAACTGGCTGAAAAAACATTAAAATAACACAACTGACTTCTTAATCTGTCCGTTCTGCTTGACAACATAATAAAAAATGGATCAGATTCCTACAGTGACAAGCCCATGTTCTTGTTTTGCTGCTGTTGGCACGACACTTTCCAGAGATCAAGTTAATCAAACAATGTGAGCAGAGCTGTGACGTCTCCTTTCTTCCTTTGTGCTTTTTCTTTGACAAGTCATGTTGGCTATCACTGCTCATCACTAGACAATGAGTGGTAATGCCTAAAATGTAAAAAGCATTAGCACCTCAGAATCAAACTGTCTGTGTGCACTAAAGTAACCAGGTTATTCAGAGAAACCAGGTTATGGAAGTATTTGAAGAGAAAGGGATTCTTTCTAGGAATGACATTTAGCACTTCATCGGACATACAGGGAGACATCTAATGTAGAATATACAGAAAGATAGATACCCACATAATAGACAACTTACATGAATGTAATACATCCACAAAACAAGTAAGCAAACAAACTCCTGCTCGCATACACACATCCTTCTTTGATCAAAACCAACAAATCTTCAATTTTTTTCTCTAGAAGCTGTCAAGAGCCAATCTAGGAAAAACAAAATCGCAAACTGAAAAAGACGCATGGCAAAAAACGAATAACACTTCATCTCAAAATAACTCCTGGAACCTGTTCGTTTCATTACAACGGAAAAAAAGAGATAGATTGTAATGTAACATTAGTATTTCTATTTTCTTCATGTCCGCTGAACAGTTCAAATACAAATAGCCACCACTCTTTACTTTTCAGTACGCAAATTAAATTGCTTTCTTCTAATGTTTATCTGGAAAATAACATAATCCAGTCAGTCGACAGAGCTGACAGCAATGTGACAAAATGTCTCCGTAAACTGAGATCTACAATGAATACATCTTTGTCTCCTTTGCTCCCCATCCTGCCGTTCCCATCCCCCCCACATGCACACAATTAACAGCAACAATAGACCTGCCCGATTGCAGAGGCATTGAACAGTGTTTTATTGACAGGCAGGATCAAACACATCATAATCCTGACTGACCGGATGACCTTGTAAAATCAACTCTATTGACTGAGGATGAGGAGCTAACAGCCTGCTGAGAAAAACAACACCACTGAATGACTGTATTGGACTTCACCTTATCTGCTACAGTCACATTTCCCCTAAAAATGAAAAAAAGCGATAAGCAAGAACAAAAAGACACTGAGAATGACACACACACTAAAAAACTGCTGCATAAAACCACATATCTTAACGTGCCAACTGTAGCAAAAAAAACAAAAAAAACAAAAAAGCAGTATGTCCATGATCTGCAAGATCAACTCTATCCTGGTTTGTTAATGAAGTTTCTCAGTTTGGTTTCCACCCTAGTTGAACTATAAAACAACTAATGTGTACGTTTTCCTTTTATTTTCACACACTACAATTTTCCTGTCGCCAGAATACACCTCTGATAATTCAATGATCTTTGAGGACATGGTTTCGTTATGGTGTGAGAAGTTGTAAGTGAGGCCTTTGAGTATGCAGGGCTTTAGCAAAGGTTTTTTATGCTTGGCTTCTGTTAAATATATAATTGGATATACAGTATTCCCTGCTGACACGAGAAAAAGGTGAAAACCAGTTGATGAAGACATGAGATAAAACCAGAATGAGCTCAATCCCCCGCTAACATGCTGCGCTCTATTGCTGCCTGCTACCGTCAGCTGCCATGGCTTGTAGATTTGGATAAGAATCAAAAATAGCAGGCAGCATTCCCAGGGCCCTCGAGAGTCTGATGTATGTAGCTGTGAACAATCTGCTCTAACCGCAATGCTTATGAGTAGTATCACGATGATGGATGCCAAAACTGGGCAGGGCAAAGCTGAGCCGATCGAAGGGGAAGTGGGTGTAACAGCAATTAAAGGTTATAAACCAGCATGTTGAAATAGAGCAACCAAATAACTGATACCACACTTAGCATCAGTTATTTGGTGCTCCTGGTACAATGTTATTTCCCTCACAAATATCTCAACATAAGATGTATATCTGTAAACAAGCCTTCCCCTCAGAATAGCAGAAAATCATAACCTAGATAATCATCTAATGAGCTGAAGGTATTTATTCAGCGCCAGTGCAGATGCAGTGATAAAGTTTGTGTCTGGAAGCAGACAGATGAAGACAGAGATAGAAGGGTAGCTGCAGTTTCAGAGGAAGGTCTGTCACAGTGCTTGTATACAAACAGGATGAAGACATGTAAGAGATATTTAATCTGGCTCGAGAAGGCTAAAAAGAGTATGGATGAAGCACCTTGCTGTACAGGGGGGTGGGCAGGACAGTCTAATGGTTGACAACGGTGGCCTAAAAACATATGTGGCACACCCAGCTCAATGGAGGGCAGATATCTGTCCATGTGGCTCATCAGAGACTGAGATGTCGTGGCCATGTTGCAAAACCCACACAAATCAATAGGTGGAATGGCTGCAGTTTGATCAAGCTGGGTGTTCTCTACATGGAGCCTTTCATTTCTGCTCTGGGACACTTGGCAGCACAAACCTCCCCCAAAAAAAGCTATTTAAATGCAACTTAAATGTACCCTGTGGAGTTTTTCTGTAAACAAAGTTAAGTTAGACTCACTGTTTCTCAGCAAAAGGCATTGTGTGTATTCTTCAGAGACTACAGAAATACATGTTTTCTAAGAAAACATTTGCAGAGTTAAATACATAGTTTACATAAAGAGTGTACTGTAGATGCTTGTATACGTACTGTTGGTATACAAGCAGGGAAAAAATACATCTCCTTTCTCTGAACCGTTAGCTGCTTTTCCATCTTGATCTTTTTCTACAGTACAATTCTTGATCACCACCAACTGTCAATCAGTGAAATAGTGGGCAGAACTGTGTATCATATCAAACACATGCATGTGCGTCCTTGTGCATGTGCAAGAGATACAGGCCCCGTTCCGACCTGGTTTTATCCGATCTGAGTGATCGGATCACAAGTGGACAGCTCTTGGTACGGGTGTTCCCACCTGTTTGTAGAATGTGTCTCCAAATGCGTCCTTGAGTGACCACTTGTGATCGTCTCTCACTTCCCCGCTCTATATGCAAATAAACATGTAAATCATTGCCGTTTGCATAGGCTGGTTTTGTGTGAGCGTGTGTTTATAAATGTCAGTTGTTACTCTCACATAAATCATGCATTAAAAACGTACGATGACTTGAAAAAGGCTGCCCACAGTCTGTCTGTGTGCCGACATAATGACGGGCAGCGTGACCTGTGCAGTAGAGAAAAAGGTTTTTAAAAGTCTCTGGGTGTCTAACACCTCTCAGTACGTCTGTAGCTTCTAACTGAATCTCTGTGGTCTGAAGTTTAGTTTCCATGTTTCCATATTATAGCCTATCTGCTTTATTTCACGTTTCATGCTTGCTTATAGGAGTTGTGTTTTGTTACTGCTGATGAAGATACAACATTTCCTGATTTTGCCGCTTCATGATAAAAGCATTTAAAGGTCCCATGACATGGTGCTTTTTGGATGCTTTTATATAGACCTCAGTGGTCCCCTAATACTGTATCTGAAGTCTCTTTCTCAAAATTCAGCCTTGGTGCAGAATTACAGCCACTAGAGCCAGGAGACTTTTTTATTAATTTTTTTTATTTATAGGAAATGAAACCATTTCACAGCCGCTGCTTTGAGTTTGCCGGTTTCTCCGGCGCAAACAGCGTTGTGGAGATATGTTTGGCAATGCAAGACTAATAAATAACAAAAGAAGGAAGAAGGGCAGGAATATCTGTAGTAATATCCTACATATTGGTGAATTTGGGGATGTTTTATGAAACTAAAAATAATGTTATTGTATACTGGTGGCTGCCTTTTCCAATGAACAACACTGCAGAGAGCTCCCAAGAGCAGGCAGCACAGTAAAAAAAACGCCGACACATCACTAACAGTATAATAATAACATCAAAAAACACATGCATCACAATTTTTGTGATCAGATCTCAATGCTTCCTCAATGCGTCCTGATATTGTTTCCACCTGTACTTAGAGCTGTCCACTTGTGATCCGATCACTCAGGGTGACAGTATTAACAAAAATGGGGACTCACAAATCAGGCGCAACTAGTGGGCAAAAACTCCTAGTGATACCTTTTAATCTGAAATATATCAGTTTCAAAATGTCAAATTAGTTGTCCCATTTAAGTCATAATGTAGAGGCTAATCCGGTAAAAGAATAAAGTGTAGCAAACAAATTGTCTTGACACATTTTGTTAGTGTTAACTTCACTCAAACTGTATCTGTGTCTTTTTAAGATAATAGACCTTTGTCATATTACACATTTGAATCGTTACAGCGGGTAAAGAACATGCACAATTAATAACATTAAGTATTGTCAATGAGTGAGCCCTGGAATTGGTATACATCTAAATGGCATGCAGCCATTAACAATGTTATCAGTTAAACCTATGACTTTCTTGCTATGACATGTCAAAATATCTGCAGTAGAAAAGGTCTATTATTGGTTCATACTGATGTTAAATGGAGGTTAAGAACGACTTGTGACTATGTGAACCGAGCCATGCCCCAACAACTAATGAATATCAGCTATTATCATACAGACAAGACAGGGCAGCTAAGCGTTGTCTCAAGGGTCAAATGTGATGATGGATGGATGGTTAGGGTCTTTTATGAAACAATGCCAGTAAAGTGTGCCCTGCATTTTGCAGATCCACCATCGCTGCATCCGGAGCCCAAGACGATTGTGATTAGTTTAAAAATAATGCAAACAACCCAAAGCGTTTTTTTCTCCTATCCAGGAATATATGTGTGGAGGGGCAAGGCCTTACTCCAGTTACGACCCGGAAGTTGCAAAAAGAACGCCCCCGAGGTCGTATTTACGACTCGTCAAGTCGTCTGAACTCAGAGGACCCCGAGCTCACTTTCAAAGATGGCTACGTCGTGCATCACACGTAGTAAACATTGTGGTTATCTACAATTTTAAGCACTTTTGTCTTTGTTGTAACCAAATGAAGAAGTCGTACACATAGCGCTGTATACTGCTACCTATAGGCATGTCGCTACAGTCTTATTAGGAGTTAAATACCGCCTAATTAGTTATTTTGTAGCTTGTGCAGCTGAAATTGGCTAGAGACGCTAGGTTGCTATATGACAACAGCCGAGTCTTGAGCAGAAAGCAGAGCAGTAGCCTAACGTTAACGTTAATCAAAACGTAATTTTCATGTATCAAACTGTGAAATATATGTGTGTAATATGTCAATAACTGGGTGAATAGAATCCTAAATGTTACTAAAAATTTTACAAAAATACATCTTTTCTCCGACTCGTAGTATTGTGTGACAAAAAGAATGCAACAACCCGCGGTTATTCGTTTTTCGACACGGATGTGATGTCACGCTCGAGCTACTAGTCTCGATTACAAGACAAAAAGAACGCACCATAAGGTCTGGCATTGCGAGATTATTGACTACACAGCTGGGATTCAGACCTTGAGATTCTTTTGAGAATGAAAGCCTTCAACACATGCTACCTTTTCAAAAGCATTCCAAAGGCAACAGCACACATGCACTGCTTTTGTTCAAATGAATGCCTTCTACTGCATCACTTAAGCAGTATGTCACTTAAGAGTTTTGTTTGTTTACAACTCCAACTATTCAGTGCAGATTGATTCCTGAGCTTATATTATGAAACAAGGTTACAGCAGAGTTCATTGTGCAGGAACAAAAAGTGCAAAGAATGAGATGCACCAGCACTCATATGTCCTTTAGAAAAGAAGAAAGAAAGAAGAGAGGAATCAAAAATAAGATTCACACACAACAACAGTGGCAAAGACAAAACATTTGTGCGAGTCTCCCCTGCTCAAAATAATCCAGGAGCGTGCAAAAATAAAATCAATACTATACAACATAACAGATAACGGCCAAAGAAGACAGGATGAAGGAGCTAGCTTCAGCCTTTATGCAATCTTTGTTTACATTCCTGCTCTAACCCCCCTTTCCTCCTCCATATTGAACGCCTGCCAATTTCCAGAATCCCTATGGCTGTACGGTTTCTGACATCAGCTCTGTGCTGCATGCTGCACGTTGGGACACGATTATAATGCTCTGCAGAAGCAGTCAAAACGAGCATGTACTACACGCTCTACTTGGCAGCGGTTCAAAGCCCAACGCCAACTGACTGTTTTTTTTTCCTGCTCTCTCAGTCACACCTACTCTTTCCCGTCCTGTGCTGTTCCTACTTCACTCAACAGGAAGACTTTCAGGGGTCTTCCAATGCTGCCTCGACCTTTGTTTTTGGCCTTTTGTTCTCATGACATGAAGAGGGCCCATTAACCTCTTGTTTTCTTTTGTGTTGAACACAGAGCACTGTGCATGGAGGCTTCTGCAGGCACAACATAATAAATTAAATCAAAACCTCCCCTGTGCTAATTAATTCAACCCCTGCAGACTCCAGTTCAGGAAAACAGCTCCAGATGACCAAATAGTTTGTTGATCTGGAGTTAATGTACTCTGAAATAAAGAGTTAAATCAAACCAAATTGACTGGCGAAAACATAAGAGTAATGTGCGAAACGTTGCTTGAGTAAGTACCAAGCAGTGCAAAGACATAGCTTTATAATTTAAACATTGTTTGACATTAGTTATTCATTAACAGCAACAAGGCCAGCCAGTGGATTTGAGGATGGAGGAAAACAAGCTGTCAATTAAATGGAAAAAAATTAATTCATTGCATGATTTTGTCAATCTGTCAACACAAGTTTGTAGAGAAATTGTTACGAGAGACATTTAGAAAGTTCATATATTTAAATTCTATAATTCAAAGCAGCTCTCAGCAGATTAGGTTCTATCAGTTAGGCCTTTCCATCGATTTTTAACTAAATAAATTGACAGCTGTGAAAATGCACAAGTTCATATAAAATGCAAAAACAACATGGTCCGTCCTATTCATACAACCCTAAGGTAGCTCAAAAGGCCTGGACAGAACTATAGAGGAATATAAACTCAACGAGCACTTATCAGACAGCTGTATCAGCAGAAACCTGACGGGTAATCCCAATAAGTGTCGCTCCCAATTGGCTCTCATTCGAGCTACACTTCCTGTAGTCACTAACAGCCCCCTCCCCCCACTCACAATGAGTGTGTGTGTGTGTGTGTGTGTGTGTGTGTGTGTGTGTGTGTGTGTGTGTGTGTGTGTGTGTGTGTGTGTGTGTGTGTGTGTGAGAGCAATTTAATGTTTAATGCAAACTCCCCTCCATTCGCCCTGATCATGGTGAGTGCCATGAATTTTTAAAGACATCCCTACTTTACTGTCCATCTGGGCTCCATCTGCCCAGCTGCTGGTGTTTAAAGCAGACAGAGACACAGGAGAGGAGACTTCAAAGGCTCTGCACAGCCTTTGGAAGAATTCTGGCCTGAGGAGGATATTGTTTATAAAACAGGGGGCAAGGGAGTTGGGCAGTTATATAAAAAGTGAACAGAAACATAATTTGTCATGACTTTTCTCATCTCTTCATCTCTCACATTTATATTGAGTCCAGCAGCTAGCCAACTAGTTTATTCTAGACATATTTTAGTTAACAGGACAAATTTAACAAAAGGTTAGGCTGACTAGCAAACATTGCTAACATAGCTAACGTAGCTCATGTAGGGGAGCATATCTATGTTCCCAGCGTCCTATGTTCCCCTGCTCTCCTCTTAATATGACACATTCAGGAGACCTTTCAAGGGGTTTCATGTTCTCAGCAATGCTTTTTCCTCTAGGTCAAATGTTCAATGTATGTTTCCCTGGGTCAGTTATGTTGAAATCACCCGCCTATAGCTTTTACCCTACTGATGTTATACTCATTGAAACCTACACCCTCAAATGTGCCAGCTAGACAGTTTTCTTGACTTTAGACATTGATATGTCCACAGTGACTGAATGGATTTTTACCATACAAACTGCATTTGAAAGTCCAGCTTCCTTTGTTCTTTTGCAGTTTGAACTGCAGAGATAGCCCTTACCAATCTCTTAAAACGATGACCCTGGGTACATAGGGATGACCCCTAATGTAGCTAACTTACGTAACATAGTTAAGGAAAAATGTCGGGATTTGTAGTTCTTATTAAAATGAAGACAATACAAATTATAGTTCTTCTTAAGACTATGAACTATGAATTATTTAGTGTATTTAAAGCCTGTATTGCTCTGTGCGAACTTAATGTGCGAAACCCTGTTTATTACACCGTGATGCACGCGCAAGAATCGCTGTCAACCCGCACGGGGACTGCCGTTATTCAGACAGCTATATAGTCATATCCATGTGTGTGTTTGTGTGTGTTCTTGTGTGCCTTGCTGTGTGTGCATGTGTTAAATGTGGACATACGCCCTCTACCCATGTTGCTGAAATACATGCCAAAATAGATCGGATGAAAGGCATTGCCACAGAGATAGTTGTATTTGTATTTTGTTGTTAGGAGAGATAACGGACTATTTAGCTGTCAGAATAAGAGGCCGTGTGACCTACGGCATGGCAGCTCAGCTGCATGTCACTTTATATTCTTTATATAACTTTATATAGCAACTTGAAACCTACATGCTGGATAAAGTGAAAGTCACTTTCCTTGCCTTCTTGCCCACAAACTCAGCAATAAAGCCTTTGTAGTCCAGCGTTTGCAAAATCGGTCGTGCCCTTGTGTAGCTGACATTGTTTCTCCTGTCTCCTTCCTCGCTCGCACTCTCGCAGGATGCCCTAATGTAACCATGGTAACGGCATAACATCATAAATGAAAAACATATTTTGGGATTTTTGATTTTATGAGAAACTGGAATTTCATTTGAGATCACATCTAGTTGAGAACAGGCATAGAAAACACTGAATGTAAAAAAAAGAAAAGAAAAAAAAGATTTCAAACCAGGCAGGCGCGAGGCCAGCGCAGATTTTAAACCAGGCAGGCGCGAGGCCAGCGCAAGGCCCTGTGCGGTCACACAGTTGGCACAACCCATGCGACGGTTCTGCATGCAAGACTATATTATATTTGCCTATATTTTATTGTGTTTTAGTAATTCATACTTCGCTTTTCATTTCTGTATCAATTCTACTTTTATTTATTATTTATCTGGTAATTTCCTTCTGCAAGCACTTTGTAACTTGTTTTTGAAAGGTGCTATAAATAAAGTTAATATTAGCATTGGCTGTAGGATAGCACATGTACCATTAACTTTAAAAGGAGTGCAAACATTTTCCTGGAAATTAAAATGCATTGCAAAGAGTGATATTTATATGGACATTGATAGGGACAGATGTATGGGGGGGGCTCAAGGGTTGCAGTGGTATCACTGAAATAACTCTGCTGAATTTGCGCTACACCAGCAATGCAAATCAGTTTCAATTACAAAATAATCCAACAATGCTGGCATAATTTGATATCTGCATACATCCTTGTCCTTTATTTAATACTAGCGCACCCTGCCACAGACAGATATGACACCGCTCGCAAAGTGCCCTAAATATTTTGATTAATTCACTTAAAAACCACAACGTAATCAAACATCTAAACAGACAGCACCTCCTGGCTTGATTTAGTCTGACCTTTCAGCTGAGAGTGGAGAGAGAGGAAGGTGGCTGGCTGATCCACCAGGAATGCAGGTCGGGTCTTGGTGGATATATCTTAGCCACAGTTTTTGGGGCAAACCTAAAAGTGGGGTTTGTGTGCATATTTCCTCGCCTACAGTAGATGGCACCTTAGATCTAGGTGTGAAGAACTGACATTCAAATACTTTCATTGAAACCATTTTATTGTGACACACTTATTTCACTGATCTACTTTAAGTGGATTCACTACATTAGTACAGGACCTATTAAACACCGGTTTGATTACAATCCAGTTGCTTTATTTTGCATTTCTCCTAACTGTTTCAACTTTCTGTTCACTTTTCTAATTGACATTGTTCCCACCCACAGTACTATTGAATCATCAGTCATGTGAGGCTGGAGGGTCTCTCTTTTGAATTTCCTCTCCTGAAGTTTTTCAAATTCTTCCTACGCTATGCTACATTTCTTATAGGGAGGTTTACCTTGAACTGGGTCATGAACCATCACTGTAATGCCCTAGAAACACTGTATGTGAAACTGGGACTTAACAAACGTGACTTAACATAGAAAAGGACAGTTCTCCGGTTGGAAGAGCTCCAACTGCTGCCGACTGATAGACACGTACGGTTTCTGCTGAGGATCTGGGGTTCCCAGTGGCCACATTATCACCCTCCCTCAGGCACATTCCAGCAGCCTCCACCCACCTGCCCAAAATAAACTGTACAGCTTTAACCCCTTCCTCCCCACCCAGTGTGATTGAACCGTCACACGATTTAACACCAGAACACATGAAAGTAAGTAAGTGTAAGTTATAGTAAGAGTAAGTTATAGGGTTTTACAATGCTGGTCAAAATGAGAATTTTTTTTTTTTTTCACTCAGACTTGAGATCACGACTTTCTCCCATGGTTCTTAAAAACATAATCTTCTGAAGTGAAAAAAATAGTATAAGAAATGATCTGTCATTACATTTGATCTTACATCCTTTTGTCATTTTATCTTATTTTGGTCATTTTATTTTATCTTATATATGGCTAGTGCTCTTATTGTAGCAACCAGTGCTTTTATTGCTCAGCTGACCCCTGATCTTGTCATATACATTTCATTGTAACGTTGACTCTGTGTTAACCTACATAAAACCATAAAACTTGAATTCATATGCAACTGCATAGCATGAATAACCAACCACATATCTTGTGTGTTCTTTACAATACCTTTGAACTAATGTTTTAGTGACCCAAAACACCCACTAATGGGTGCTGCTTTTACAATGTTTGATTTGAATTCAGTCTTTAGTCACAGACTTTCATTATAAAAAAGGACTGTCATGAAGAGCCATGTCTTTGGCTAACTTAAGTCAAGTCTGTTTTAGCCTATGAAAAGTTGTCGATTATCGCAATGAACTGTATAAAGCTCCAATTATGGGTATTTGTGTGGTCGGCTGAGGGGGTTTAAGGGTGAAGTTTTCCTAGCCTTGATAGTTGCATCATATTGATCTTTTTGGTGATGTTTTAGGCGGCTGCACATTTGCTTGCGTGCAGTCCAAGTAAGTTATGACATTTTACTTTGGGCTTGTATGACTCACCACACTACCACATATATCACAATATAATTTCAACATTGTGCATTTCTTAATCTCCTTATCAAGTTTGCACTGAAAATGCATTCAAAAACAGTTTTCTGTAGATTTAACTTGTGTCTTTTTCACGTGTCAAGAAGAAACCACAAATGGTGGTTTCAGAAGAAAAAGAAGAAGCAGAAGAGAAATGGTGCCCACTAAATATAAATTAAGGCTGAAATCACTGAGTTTGATTTGCATTGGGTTAGAATTATCAGGGGACAGACTGCCTTCGTCATAACAGGTTGGCCATTTTTGCTTTACACAGCACATTTACAGAGCAATGTAATAAGAGGCTAAAGCTGCAATCATTACTAATCACCGTAATCATCCAGGGGCCAAATGGGTCCTGTGTGAATAACGTGCAAGACTAAAATCATCCTGGATTCACAATATTATAAACTATCAGCAGTAAGGAGGGTGAGAGCCACGACTCCCTGCAAACAGATGTGACCGCTGTTGCTTTATTCCCTATATCATGTTAAAATGCAGGTTTTAAATGACAGCATGCAGTTTGGTCTTCCCCTCTGCTCTGTCCCCATATAGTAGGAGGAGTACAACGTTGTGTGGGCTTGACATCAACAGTGGATTGTGTAACACTTAACATCTTAACAGCCAATATACTGGCTGTTTTGATTATATAACCGCCAGCGACACTGACATGTCATGATAAAAATGTTCTGTGTTTCCTACCTGACGCATGA